>NW_022684135.1:1505329-1532508 GCF_011630105.1 Anneissia japonica | reverse complement strand
TTTATAATAAGTAGTGTTTTTAAAGTTTTAACATAATTGCCAAGAATCTACCCAAAATTTTGCTTTTTCTACATAAGACAACAGACTACTAACGGGCATTTCATGAAGTTTCAAGCTACAAATATTTTATTATAATACTTGCCTAAGAATTCCTATGAACACAAAAAATTAACGAGGTTTCTATTCGGAATGCAACCTCTATTTCACGCGGTCACTCTGGCATTTCAATGAATATTAGGTCAAAATGGCGCAAGAACACTGAAGCATGCACAATACATGTACAGATGTGTATAAGAGACAGTATATATACTTTCCTTTGTAATAAACTTCTTAGTTACCTCCTTAATGATGAATACCCCTTCAGCCTAGTTAAAACACAGTTTACTAGAGCTTCCCTCCGTTCCCGACAGGATCATCTCTATCCGACCACTAAATCCGACTCCCAACGCATCCCACTTGTCATTGACATACTTGCACTCAATCCTTATCCAAAAACAGTTCTCCTCTACTCGTCAATCGACAACCCCCGAATCTTAAATTTCTTTCGACTTCGTCACGCATAACCTCTCTACCGCTGTCACCTGGCAATATTAAGTGCAATAAACTGCGATGCCTCATCTGCAAATGCCTTAATACTAATCATCTCATCAAACTCCCCTATTCTAACCTCCCTATACGCCCCCTCCACTAACATGCGATGCATCCAACGTTGTATATCTCATCACTTGCGACATTTGCGACAAAGGATCGTACATTGGTGAGACTGGCACAAAATTCAGACTCAGATTCAATCCATCCGCAATCACAGTAAGGGTTTCCCTGTAGCCAACTATAAATAGCATGCGCTGTACTCTCATTGCCAGTAATTTCCCATCCCTTAATGAAAGGCGCAAATCAGAACTCAGATACATAATCAAAAACAAAACCCACATATTCTTACTTATAAAGGACCTCGGTATGATCAGTGACTATAATTTCCCTTATTCTTAATCCTTTTTAGTAAATATTATTATTATTATTATTACCATTATTATTATTATTACTATTATTATTATTATTATTATCAAATAATAATAATAATAATATTAATAATAATAATAATAATAATAATAATAATAATAATAATAATAATAGTAATAATAATAATAATAATATGATTTACTAAAAAGGATTAAGAATAAGGGAAATTATAGTCACTGATCATACCAAGGTCCTTATTATTATTTATTATTATTATTATTATTATTATTATTACCAACATTATTATTTTATTTTAACGTATAGACCCGTTGTATTTTTTTGATTGCCTATTATTGTTTAGTATATCTTTTTATCAAATAAGAGTTTCTATTTCCGTCTTTCTGGCTCTTTGTTATAAGACTTGCCTGTTAACATATTTTTGCTTATTTGCTATTTATCATGTTGATCTTAGCGGCTCCTTTATTATATGTCATTGTTTATTTCCATTATTGTTATTGCCGACTGAGATCTATGTTCCCACACTAATATTAGCCTCATTAAAATTACAGTTCCCAATTAATTTATCTGTTAATTATTTCTATTATTACTCCGCCCCTTAGTTTTTTTTGTCCTATCACCATGTTCATAATATTCTATTAAAATATTTACGAACCATATTATATTTTTTCATACTTAAATGTAATAGCCAACTTATATTTTGTTTGTCACACATGCTGAAGAAGACCCGAGGACGGGTTGAAATATTCATGTTTTGAATAAAATTTGTTCTAAGTCCACCAAATCGTTGACATCTCATCGTCTTTTTCATTGAGTATGTACAGATGGCAGTAGGAGTTAGATAGAAGGTTAAAATAAAGGATTTCTCTTGTCAAGTTTAACCCCCTTTACATATATATAATAATAAAATTAAAAACTTTACTTATTGAAAGATAATGTAATTCATAATAATAAAAAAAATAATAATAGTAATAATAATAATAACAATAATACAAATAATCGTAAACATGATATATACACACACACACACATATATATATATATATATATATATTAACACTTACCCAATGCCAATAACACTTACCCAATGCCAATAAAATGTTTAAAAAACTCTTTAATACCAATAAATCGTTTAAAATAGGCGGCCATTTTGAATTTTCAATGGAGGCCCAATGAGTAAATGAAAAACTGGCACCCACTTTTTTTTTTATAATAAGTAGTGTTTTTAGAGTTTTAACATAATCGCCAAGAATCTACAAATAATTTTGCTTTTTCTACATAAGACAACAGACTAGTAACGGGCATTTCATGAAGTTTCAAGCTACAAATATTTTATTATAATACTTGCCTAAGAATTCCTATGAACACAAAAAATTAACGAGGTTTCTATTCGGAATGCAACCTCTATTATAACACTTACCCAATGCCAATAAAATGTTTAAAAAACTCTTTAATACCAATAAATCGTTTAAAATAGTCGGCCATTTTGAATTTTCAATGGAGGCCCAATGAGTAAATGAAAAAACTGGCACCCACTTTTTTTTATAATAAGTAGTGTTTTTAAAGTTTTAACATAATTGCCAAGAATCTACCCAAAATTTTGCTTTTTCTACATAAGACAACAGACTACTAACGGGCATTTCATGAAGTTTCAAGCTACAAATATTTTATTATAATACTTGCCTAAGAATTCCTATGAACACAAAAAATTAACGAGGTTTCTATTCGGAATGCAACCTCTATTTCACGCGGTCACTCTGGCATTGCAATGAATATTAGGTCAAAATGGCGCAAGAACACTGAAGCATGCACAATACATGTACTACAACAGATATGAAAATATTTATTTGCGTTTGCAAATTACTTTCCGTCAGTTTCAGCATGGAGGAAATAATTTCCTCCATGGTTTCAGGTATATACAAGTGTATAAAAATGCATACTGAAATAATCCCTTCAACAATTCTTTTTTTCGAAACATGCCAGCGTTCGTCCGTCCTAATCTGTTTCCACCATGCCACGCACACCTAAAGAAGCTAACTCGTTTTGTTTGGCAATGGAACACATAAAAAAATAAAAGTTACAATTGCTTTACTTTAAAAATACAATACTTAGGCCTACCTTAGTGGTTTTGTTGATATGTATCACAAATATACACTTAATCATAAAACAATTGCGTCTTTTTGCTAAAGTACAGCTTCTTCTCCATATCCGTCGTCAATTTACGTCACGCGGTTCTCTGGAATTTCAAAATTTGCGGTCTGGTACTCAGGTGGATACATCCAGGATATTAGGTGAAAATGGCCACAAGAACACTTAGTTTAAAATAAATAATATTTTCCAAGGGTGTAAATAGTGATTATATTTGCCTTTTCGTTGGCGTGTACAAATATACACAGATGCATACGAAACACTTTTGAATTATATAAAAAGCATATAAAAGAAAGATGTTGATTGGAAAAATAGGTAAAAGACATTGGATAAAAAAATAAGTAAGAAAGTAATACTATTTTTAAAAATATGAACGTCCATATGTTATGTTAGTAATCCCTATCAAAGTCAGGCTCAGGAGGAAAAAACATGTTTTGATCCGGGCCTATGTTTACAATTTTCTTTTAATCGAAGACACAATTGCATATGATGAAACACTTGGAAGCTGTTAATGAGACAAGATTTTTGAATATTTAAAACAAAAAATATTGTATCGTTTTCCAACGAGTTGACATCAACTTTAATCATGTAAATTTTATCAACGTCCAAACAACATTATAGCCTACTTACAACTCTTTAGTCAACACAGAACCCCTCCCCCGTTAGTCCTCTCGGACCTTCCTCCGATCCGACACCTAATTCACAACTCCCCTCCATTTACAGATTCCCAGTAATTGTTCTTACTTGTATCGAGTACCATTTTCGTTACAATATCAAGACTTAGTGGAGTCACAGTATCGCATGGCCCATGAAGAATTTAATTCACAGTGGACATAAGCCTAACTGGAGTGTATGAATAGGCCTTATGACGCAGATATTCAGTTTTGGGTTTATGGCCCAAAAGGTAATATACAGGCCTAAATGAATCTGTTAGACGCAAATGATGAAAGTAAAGCCATTACCATATTCGTTACCAATATGCCTTGTATTGGCACGTAAAAGGCAACGTAATGAACATCGTCTCTATTAAGGTTTATTCATATTTTTTAGACTTTCAGCCATTTTTTTAGCCAGGTTTTAAAATGTCGCATCAGATATCGGTCTGAAATTAGTCAACGTCAACATTACTTTTTTTATATTGTCTTGTATCAGCCAATAATAATTGACTGTGACGATGATAAAGATGTAATGATAATAATGAAGTGATAATATCACAATACCCATTATGAACCTAAACATCAAAACATACCGTAATCAATGAACACCATGTTTTTGGAGAACATTTATTTCAAGAAAATAGTTTTGCTTCTGTAAAGATCACACGTTGTTTGTTTTAAAATGTAATACTTGATTGAACAAAGTGTCTATATGCTAAATCATATGGACAACCACAGTAACGAATATGCCTGGACATTAAACTAAACATTAAAGTCACTAAATCGTTATGAATAAAGTATAATTTATAAAATAGGACCTAGAAAATTTTTTGGAATTGTCCGAAAGTCGCAAAAGCTGGATACCCACTCTCACTACAAGTACATGATGGAGAAAAAAGGCACGTAGGCCTGTTTATAGTTATTAATAAATTGACTGAATCAAGCACCCGGATCAGTTATTGTTGTAATCGTCTTCCTTAAGAACTTACTCGATGATCTCTGCAAATAAAGCAAGGAAACGCCTTAATCAGCTAGATCATATTGAAGTTTTGTTTAAAAATTTTTAAGATGATTATAACATCCTGGTAAAAGGTGTTAATAAATAACATAAATATATATATTTATCATCATCAAATTAGTCTACTACCTGGGCGTGAACTTCAACCTTAACACTGGCAAAACAAACCATATAGGAAACCGACAAGCACATATCAATTCTGAATTCAATCACCCATCCATCATCAAACACATAGGCCTGCCCACAGCAATTGGAAAAAGAATATCATCACTATCTTCAAACAACGATGCATTCATGAAAGCCCCGAACACATAGAAGGGCATAGATCCTACTAAGATCCAGTGGATATACCGGTACAGAAACCACACAACACAGAAAACAAAACAACAACGGAAAGGAAGAAAAAGAATCGAAGCAGAAATATTATCTGGTTCAGACTCCCCCACCCCACCCCACACAGTAAATATGTAAAAAACCAACGTACTTTCATCAAACTCATCAACAATTACACAAATTCAACAAAATAAAAAATAAAAAAATAAAAAAATAAAAAAAAAAAACACCTAAAAATCAGGTATAGCTGCATGAAAAACATGAATTCAATCATCAAGGGGCATAACTCACATCATCAAAAAAGAAAACGAAGCGACTCCGGAAAGAAGATGTGACTGAAAAAACCAAAAAGAAGTGTCCCCTACGAGAAGAATGTCTAATCAAAGCCCTCATATACAGCGCAAGCAGTTCATCCAATACCTAGGGCTATAAGGCGGGACTTTCAAACAAGGATACAACCATACAAAATATTTAGACATGAACGATACGAAAATGAAACAGAACTATAAAAGGAGTGTGCATTTACAATTCGTTGGGACATACCGTATATAAAGGAAAACAAAGGAAAACAAACACACAAAAACACCTCCACACACACACACACACACACCCACACACACATGTCGTAGTGCTCTCCAGAACGTAAACACTCCGCTCTCTGAATGTACGTAATACTATCACGTACGCACGTACTACTAATACGTGCGCACGTATTATTATCACGTATGTACGTATTACTATCACGTACCGGTACGTACGTATTATTAATACGTACGTACGTACATATTACTATCACGTACGTACGTGATAATTTTTTTTTTCTTTTGATTATCTGTGTCTTCGTATGAAACTTTACCAAGCTGTTGCGATGCTTCCATTCACGGAGTCCTTATGGTGTCACAGAACGCGACCGTATGATCCTAAGGTGCAGAACAAAACAACCGGACATCCAAGCAAATTATAGTCACACACATTTCAAATCTCTCAGGTTAATAACTATGCATGAAGCATTATATTAGGCCTATGTGCGGATTGCACTGTATAGGCCTAAGTAATACATGTATTAACGTACGGTATACACATAAAATGACATTTCAAAAATCCAAATACCTGGATATAAATATAATGACTACGGTAGGTAGGTTAATTAATTTTGTATGTGTATTAGTAAAACGCAATACCGTAAAACCTCGAATAGAAGCACAATGGGCTTAATCTCGAGAAGCCCATCTCGAATTGAAGCCCTTCTTTAGTTGCAAAATTAGCCTCGAAAAGAAGCCCATCAATAAACAGTACTTACACTGCACATAAATTATATATATATATTGTGTAACGTTTTATTCAAAAATTGAATACATTCTTCACAGGAAGAAAAGAGCTAAAACAACCTGATGACAAAGGATCGATCATTACAGTATTATTATTATTTTTTTTTTTTTAATAAATAAATAAATTATAAGAAACAAATGTAAATTAAACACACGCTTTGTTTATACAGAAGATGATTTAATGTCGTTTAATATACTTCATGATTTAGAATTGATGTGGCCCGATCCGTACATTGGGCAGATTGGGATTTTACTTTTACATTGTCATCATATGCCTACATTCGGCATATTAGGCTTTTCGTTTCAATCATTCCATTGATATCACAGGACTGCATTCGTCAGAATTAGGCTTTTCGTTTATCATTCCATTGAGATCCTGTCTACATTTGGAAGATTATGCTATTACATTGAGATCATAGGCCTAAATTCGGCATATTAGGCTTTTCGTTTCAATCGTTCCATTGATATCACAGGACTGCATTCGGCAGAATAAGGCTTTTCGTTTATCATTCCATTGAGATCCTGTCTACATTTGGCAGAATTAAGCTTTCCGTTTTTCATTCCATTGAGATCTTGCCTACATTTGGAAGATTATGCTATTACATTGAGATCATAGGCCTAAATTCGGCAGATTAGGCTTTCTGTTTATTATTATTGAGATCATGGGTCTACATTCGGTAGAAGAATCAGGCTTTTCGTTTATAATTACTACAAGCTGTTAAGTTGTACGAATATACGTTGGTGTTCTGGTTTGGCCTAAAACTACACAAACTACCTGTAGTAAAAAACCGCTTCTTGGTTATAAATGCACCTTATTAGAAAACGTGCTTTGGCGGCACAACCAGCCGCCCCGCTGCACGAAGGCCTATGCGGTAGGATTTGTATTACTCTTTATATTAAACAACAAATTACGCGTGATACCGATCGTTACTAGTAAATAGTCCTCAATACAACCAAGACACTCATCCAACAATTAAAGAGGAATGCATAACGATTTTTCGTAGTTTTTCTGACGAATGTTTAATGTTGGATAGGTTTCCAAATAAGATATGTTCATAATTACAGTTTAGAAAGGTTCGGTGATTCAGAAAGTTATCAACATTATGTTTTTGTCTGCAATGGGGGTTGTCTGAAATTATTTATGGCTTTAAAGAAAATCAATAAATAAGGCACAGCACCATATCAAGTCTTGCTTTGGTACAAAAATTAGTAACGAACAGAAGTCTGCAAAGTCATTTTGGTCTGCTTACAAACGTCAGCGTAACACACACATACACCCGCACACGAACGTAAGCACACACATACACATTCACAGACGATTGCATAGGTTCCTTGTTTAGAAATGTACCAATAACACAAATCATACGACTTAATTTGTTTTGTTTTAATACAGTGCAATATCATTTGAATATTTGTAACATCCAAATTCAACAGAGAAATATTACTTACATGACATATAGTAGGCCTATATAAAGTAATTTTGTTTACAGTACAGATGTCACACTTTTGCGCCAAACAACTCGCATAGAAATGCTGAACAAATTAAAAGTTAAATGCCAAATCAAAATACTAAGTGTATTTCCCCCCCCCCATCCTGACTTGTCAAAATTACACTATAAGGTAATTACGTTAGCCAGACATGACTCCTATTTAAACAATATTTTAACTGAATATAGTACCTTCACACGGAGAGAAAAAAGATAAGCTAAAAAAACAGAGTGATACAATTACAAACATTCATGCAGAGATCAATGTTCCCATTTAGGTATACCACTACTCTAAATCCGACCCACCTTTTTTTCATATATTCATTTCATTTTAAGTTATTTTTTTTATTTTTGGAAATTTTTTTTTAAATGATTTTTATTTTCTGAAATATAAGAGTGTGCTGATGTAGGATCCTTGAAACCCTGGATATATCAAATTTTCTTTGACAAAAAAACTGTTGTACACCCATATATAGTCATGATGTGCCTATATATGGTCATGATGTGATGTCATTATGACCAAATTTAGACATATCACATGTTTTTGATCAAATAAAATTTGGTAATCTGGACACAGGGCATTAACAAGCAGAACACATTATTTACACCCCTACAAGGAGACATACCAGAACTAATTGAAATCACAGCGTGGCCACTGTGACAAATGAAATTATACCACAGAATGCTGCGCTTCAATAGTGGATACACACATGGGATTTACGGCAGTTGGGTATACAGTACTTATGACATTCAAACTAACGTATTTGGTTAAAAATAGATTTAACATGTTCCCTGAACATCCCTTTCCTAATTGCCTTTTTAGGTGAGGTGAGAAAATTTAAAGAATATGCACCTCTAGATGCTCGGAAATGGTACTTTTTTTTTTTTTTGCAATTTAACGAAATTTACAATCAATTAATTATGCTACATTACGCTACGTTTTCCTGAAATTAAGTGTAGCATTAATGCTACATGCTACGGGGGTCCAAATTATGCCAAAATCCATAATTATGCTACAAATGGCCACTATGAATGATCACCAACACACCCTATAAGGGATGAAGTGGGAAGGCCGCATAAACTAGTGCATGGTGGGAAGTCAAGGACCCAGAATGGTAAACAAAGCACACACCAATAATACTGAAGCAAAGACGGTAAACTGTTGAGTGGAAATATTAATTTAAACAAAAAGTACGCCAAGCTATTTCTACAAAGTTGCAAACAATTCAAGATATTTTTTTTTTCACAATCCGTTAAAAAGCATTCTAAACATGCTTATGAACTGGCAAATTTAGTCTGGTAAAGCTTGGACATATTTACAAGCGACTATTTTTGAGATCACAAAATATAATCAATTTTGTATTAATATCATACTTATTTATAATCTGTAATTGTAAAGTCTACATCAAAAACCTTATAAATGCTATTCAAACTTATAACTGTTTTCCCTTCCCATTTATATAAATGGATCAAAGCTAAACTATAGGATTGATTAAACCTTTTCTGTTCTATGCAATAAACATACAATATATATATTGGTATTTATATAACATATCTAATATAATATTACATATATTGTATATCATATTATTTTACTTTCCTGTTGATAAATTTCTTAAAACAACTTAAAGGAGGAAAACATAAAAATATGAAAAAAATATATATATAAAATTAACATCAGTAATGTTAAATTCTACTTTAATTTAAAAAAAAAAAAAAATAAAAAAAAAAAAATGAATTTGTAACAGAAAAAGTTTTAAAATTAGCCATTACAAACTAGTTACATTAAACTTGAAAAAAAAAAGATCTTAAAATCAAAGATTTGGCAGCAGTATCCATGGTAACACACCTCACACACATGGCATTAAAATAAGGGGGTCAAACACCACTGCAGGTAAGTAAATTCAAGCAGAAACAAGAACACTAACCAATCACAGGAAACTTGAATACAGTACAGTTTAATGTGCTTGGAATTATTCGAAGGAAAACATGGCAAATGTAAGTATCCCTATTATGGGATAACACAATCTCCTCTCATAAACGGTTTTTGAATACTTTTCGATCGATATTTTTATGAGTCTGTGTAATGCGTCATTGGTGGAAATTCGTTTTCATCGTGGAGAGGTAGAGTGCCCTCACGTTGTATACCCTCCTCAACAGCCTCACTTAGAAGTTCATCTGTCTTCGGTCTTGTTGATTTTTCAGTAGCCTGAGCATAATCTACATATATGATTAAGATAATGATTAGATGGAAAATGTGGTGGAGAAACCCATAATGAAATTATTTGAAAACATTCAGGATAGTTATAAGGGTTAAAATTTTTATCTTAAAAAATGTTATTGTTGTCTGTCACCTCTATTGCTATACCGTGAAACCTTCAATAGAAGCCCTGGGATATTTTTTTTTCCCAACCTTTGGATGGGCTTCTTTTCAAGGCTACTTTTACTCAGTAAAAAGGAAGGCTTCTTTTCAAAATGTATGTTGTAAATTTTGGGAATTACTACTGTAAAACAATAGGGCCACTGTAAACTTTTTTTTTTCACCCATGAAATCCTGTTTAAAATAAACAAGAAAATCATTTTTTAATTATGACTTGTTAAAGTAGACTTGAATAGAAGTCCCTGATATCTTGAATAGAAGCCCATGGGCTTCTTTTTCAGGCTAATTTTAAAAAACTAAAGAGGGGTGGGGGGGTGAAGAGGTTGAACTCAAGATGGGCTTCTTCTGGGATTAAGCCTATTGGGCTTCTATTCGAAGGTTTTACAGCATTTTTATATTTTAGTAAGTACAGCATAGAGGCTTTCAACTGAAAGCAATTCATAACAAAAATAAATTAAATGATAAGATGATAATGATGATGATGATGATTTGATAATGGATGACAATGAAGATGATATGATAATGCTGATGGCGATGATGATGATGAAGAAGATAAAGATGATGATGATGATGTAGATAATGATGATGGTAATTATGATGACCTTGATGTTGATGATCATAATGATGGTGATGATAATGATGATGGTGATAATGAAGTAGATGATGACAATGATGACAACAATGATGATGATGACAATGATGATGATAATGCTGTTGATGATGATGGTTATGAAGATGATGATGGTGATTATAATAATAATAATGAATGACAAAGACATTGGTGGTAATGAAGACAGTGATGGTGGTAATCATGCTACTGGTGATGTGACAACAACAATGAATGATGAAGAAATCTGTACAATATTTACCCTGGTAACATAAAACATTACCAAGCTTATTATTTCAATCCTAAAGTGTTGTAAAATATAATTATTTTAATATCAAATATAATTTTTAGTCAATACACTCATACAAGAAGAAATGAGTCATGTTAATGGAATAGTGTTAAAGAGAATTTGATGAGGATAGTTGATATGTAAGAGTATGATTACAGGATACCATGATACAGAATTGAAGACCATTGAAATGTTGTGTACATGACCCAGAATCAGTAATGTAGGCCTATTGGCCGTGATGCAAAAAATGCAAGGGACAATGTTAAGTCAGTAATAAATTTTCATAATATTAAGTGCGAGTCAGGCATAAAGAACCATATCTGCCGATGCTGCTGTACCAACTTCTTCGCTTTAATCTTTATTCAATGTAATCCTAAACTACACCTGTTCCAAATTATATGTATTGGTGTAGGAAAGAGAGAGAATTTAGTTTTTCATTATAAATGGATTTGCTTGTGGGGTCAGGGGTCAAACCAAGCAAGGAGCAGAGTGCTTATAGTCAAACATTCTAGTTTTCCCACAAGATTGCAAGGAAATACATTTTTTGCCTGAAGACATTATCAAAAAAAAACTAGCTCAATTTATCAGTGGTGGACAAAAAAAATGGATTTTAGGGTCAAAGAAAATGTTTCATTTAGTTCCGAGAGCCACACACAAACTTAGATTTTTATTTGCTTGTGAAACTTCACGCAGGGATGTAGTTATGGTGGGCGGGCCAACCAGCCTTGAAATTTTCCACCCAGTCTAAAGCTAATTTCATGCCCTTCACCCACCCTTATTAACCCACTTTTCCATCCTTAAAATCCCCTCTTCTTATTTATAGTTTATTAATGTTATCACCTACCACCCCTTAAAGTGTCTATGACTCATCCTTAGTTTTCTACAGCTAAAACCCTGTTCATTCACTACTGTCATAGCTCTATGCTGAGTTTAAATACTGCATCTAAAGATGATCGGTGTAGAGCCAAAACAAAAAGGGACTTTCTAGCCAAAGGTCATATGTGAGCCACACAGAGTTTTTAATATATTTTTGCAGGCCACATGGAAATTTTTGTCAAGCCGCATTATGGCTGCGAGCTGCACCTTGTCCACATGGATTAGCAAACAAGCGTCTACAATTATTATTGAAGATCATATTGACAAGTCCTCTATCATTTTCATATATTGTGATAAGCTTCTAGTTAAGAATTATCCTTAATACTTGAGATATTTAAATTTAAGCCTAAGATAGATTCATTACATTTTTATGTATTTTATATTTGGTTTATTTATTATACTTTCCAATAAAACATCTGAAACAGAACGATTAGAGCAAACTGCCAAAGAATTATTCTAAATGTAAGGGTGGGTGAATATAAAAATGTATTTATTGCTACAAAAATTTTCTTCTTATGTAAATGGAATATGTATTTATGCCCACTAAACACAAGAATGTTAGTGACAATTTGTGCTGTCAAGTTTTAAGAAAACTGTTTTCTGCGTGTTTCCTAAAAGCTTACTGTACCTATATTTTGCTATGAGTTGACTTCTGGGTCGGAATTCAGGGGATCAGAGGTTATGGCGCTAAGACTGAATAGAGCTGTTAAAAAATATCAAAACCCACAGAAAACTTTCCTTGGTAAAACCAACAATCAAGAAGCAATTACACAGAAGCCAGGACACACATACAAACATGAAAGTACCCTCTGCTCAAAACAGACAGACAAAGCTTTTGCCCCACGAAAACAGCCTAGAATACAGTATACCGCAAATCCATGAATTAGCACTACCAATACTATTATTATTAATTTTTGTTATATTAACAGTCAAAATATTGTTCCTCTCAATGACTGCTGGTGTTGGATATACAGAGATGATACACCATAGCAAGCACGACACCGCGAGGGTCAAGGGTCGGAGGTTAAAATACATGCAGCCTACCGTTTGTGTCATGATTTACCTGTAGCCTTGGTAGTATGTGGTGAAGATTGTGTGTGTACATTAGAGGCAGCCGCTGCTGCAAAAGTACCTCGAGTTAGTGAAGGCCGCTCGGCCCACTCCTCTCCACCCGGGTTGCTCTCACCTTCGGCACCATCAGCGGGGGCTTCAGTATTCTCAGCACCATCAAGTCTAGCGAAAAATAATATAAGAATATTGAATTAAACAGTTTTTCTAAAAATCTGTCTGGCTAGATATAGCTACAAATCATTTTGAAGTACCGTACTTTTGTCAGCTGCCGTATGGCATATATAAAGTATTATAATGATAGCGAGATGGGAATTGAACCGGGGACCTAGATCTCCACGGTTCAGCGCACACACAGTGGCTACCACCAAATTAGGTGACTAAGCTAAGCTGCTTGGCCACTTACCTATGTTGCTTGAGTAAAGTACAGTCACCTCCATCAGTAGGATCTAGGTTGTAGATATACAAATAGCCATCAGCTGCTGCAATCAACACCCTTGGTTTGGATATCCTAGCAAAGAAAATTATTAAGATATTTTTTTATTCAACAGAGAGAAGTAGATCAAGAAAGTTAATTTTCTTATCTTCATTTCACTTACTTATTTGATTCATTTCATTTAATTTTTTTTTAAAATTAATAATAATGGTAAGGTATATAATTATTATCCTTGCAGTGAATTAACAGCTAATACCAGAATTCAAAATATAAAATATTATTTAATCATTGTTCCATCTCACAGCAGTATGCTATCTATTTTAATATTAATACAAGTAAATTTCAACAATTTTGTATAATCTCTTTATAGGATTTAAATATAACTTTGTTAATACGTATGTCAATCATTGACTAATGAATCCATTAGTTAACACAAATTGAATAGAATGATGGACATTTTTTAAATCCAAAATAAAGCCACCTTTTGTTTATTTTGCTATTTATCTATTTATCAATTATTTAATTGTATTGTATGGTTTAGGGGTGGGGATGAATTTATGTAGTTAAGAAACAGGGTCAAGCTTGATTAGAGAAATCTATTTCTTGGCTCTCAGTGTAATTCATGCCATGTTGTATCATGTATGTTTGCAATAAAGAAATGTTGTTACTTACGTGACTAGAGCACAAACATTTCTAATACCAGAGAAAGGTAGCTTAACTGTGGCAAATGCTCGGCCTTGTGAGAACACCTCAGTAACTTGTGAGGGCAAATACGTGGCAGAATTCATCAGTGCTTTCCCCAGGTACCCCATCCAAGTACTAGGCTCTTCCTGAGGTTTGCTACTAAAGTAAGAATATTTTTTAAAAATTTAAATAAAGATCATGTGATATACTTTAAAGACCATCGTTGAAGGGGTCTTTGAAAATCCATCGTGGAAGGGGATGTCCATCAGCGTCTTGGATCGGTGATGTTAAAAATGTTATAACACACCAAATGTATGGTGCAACTTGTTTGACACTAGATAGAAGAAGATGACGTGCTCTTGTGAAGGCCACAACAGCGCAAATCTGCGCCACATGCCCAGAGAGAGAGAGAAAGAGAGATTACTTTTTCCAACATATAGAGGGCAGTATACTGCTTTTTCTCTTCATGGTTGTACTCTTTAAATCTAACAAATAATATAATATACATATTCCCAACCAAAGCTAACCACACAAGTAGCCTGATACCGACATAATGTCAAAATATTGAATCCTGAAACGATGGCATGCATTTCGATATTTGGAGTATGTATTATACTATGTAATAGCCAGCATTGTTTTGAACAATTAAACTCAAGGTTGGGACCCAAGAATGCTGCCTGTGCACCATCCATTCATAAGCATGTTTAAAGTACAGTAATTATAAAATCTTCATTGCACACTAAATACCAACCTTTCTTTAGTCGTTTCCAGTTTGAAAATATGAACAGTTTCAGTGTTGCTGGACACACAGAGGAATGTTGATTCAGTATTGAATGCCAACGAACTAATGCTCACACACCTAACATGAAATCATAGAGCTATTAAACAACTAGAGTGCTGACAAGATGGCGAAGCAATGCAGAGCTATGTATGTGTACCATCCAAGATGGCAGTCGTAGTAAAGCGCCCCCTTCAGGCTTAGTATACATATTATTACCATAAATAAGCCCTCTGACTGACTATTATTTAATTAATTATAATGAGTAATAGTAATAACAAATTATTAAACATTCGTAGCCAAAATTAGGCCAAGTGGAGCATCTTATTCAAAAATAAAAAACCAAGGAATGAAAATTAAAATCGTGTACATTACACCCATACACTGCAATGCTTGAGTTTCAAACATAGGGGTAACTAGCTGTACTGAACTTTCTGTGTAAATTGAGGGCACAATTGTAAATGATGGTGCTTAAGCGAAATTTGATTGGCTAAATCTATGGCAGCCATCTTGGATGGTACACACACACAGCTCTGCGTAATTCGTACATCGAATACATTGCAGTTTAGCACTCTAGTATTCTTATTATATCTCTATGTATGAAATACATAATCAAACCAACATCCAATCAAATTTATATCACTTGCAAAATGGATACCCATAAAATCTAAACAACCCAATTATATTTACCTACATGAAGTCAAAAATTAATTGTTCAAGTTCTGGATGAAAACGTTTTTTTTTAACGAAAAACCCATGTAGCCACAATCTGAAGCAGCCTTGATTACGCGTGTATCACGGTAACTATGCAGCCATTTTGTTTTGTCGAGTATTTACCAGTTTTCTATTCAACTGATCGTCTTAATTTGACCAGTAAAATACGGCCTAAGCAATATAAACAGGGCCACCACAACCAGTTTCCCTTTTATCAGTTGTTATGTGTTATGTTTTTTTATATGTTCATTGAAAAAACATGATTTGAAATAATAACAAGAATAAAGTATAATGGTATTCATAATAACAATAATAATACAAAAAATTTATAAAAAAAAATAAATAAATAAAAGGCACAGTTAGGTTTACTTAATGATTGTTAAATTGGTGGCTAACAACCAGACTGATTAATTAATTTGTTTATATTTTAAATTTTATTTTTGAGTTTAACAGGAGCTTTCCAATATCTATTTTCTGTGTGTACAATTCTTTATGACAAGACTTATGGCTTACCGTTTTACACCTCGTCGGAATTCAAAAATTTTCTGGCCTTCAGGAATAGTAAACACACGAATAACGGTTCCCTTTGAAAAAATACGAAAGCAAAATAAATTAATGAACATTAAAGAAAGTTTCATAAAAAAACAAAATATTATAGCATTTGTTAAAATTATTAACAGATCTCTGCTCAGCGACGAAGGCGTATCCCATACTGGGGTTGGGGTGCTGGCTTGGGGTTCTTACTTCCTTGTTTTTCCAATTACATCTTTTCACTTGTTTTTGCGCATAGAGACCTTCGTATTTGGCACAGTATATATGCACAACCTCGAAATAATCTTGGTTATTAAAATTTTAATAAATCTTGATGAAAAAATACTATTAAAGATAAAAGAAAATATAATTTTCATTTCATTAATGTAACTTGTATGGAAGAAAAGAAGATATAAAACAAATATCATGAATTATTAAAATGTCTGATTCAAATTTTTCCAAAAATTCGCAGGCAAGTAGAACAATTTCTGTACTGTATTGTACTACAATCCTATTACTACTATATCCTATAACAACATTCATAAGCATTGACATTATAATTAGCATGGGGACCCTGAAACTGATGTTACTTGAGCGAGAAGTGTATTCCTGGAAGGAAATTAAGTACTTTCTTGTTGCTGTTCCAAAAAAAAAAAATCAACACATTTACATATGACTTAGTTTTTCTACAGCAGTCAAAAAAAGACCAGAAAATAATGTTTCTTTGGCAATCAAATATAGTTCATGTCTTAAGAGCTATTTATGTGGTGCACTTTTTAGCTACTATAGTGTTCTATAATTGGACTAATGATATGGGTCAAACTGTTTCATGGTATAGCATTCAAATAAATATTTACATAAAAAAGTATATATTGCAGAACAGAATCAGAATTACAGAGTTGTTAAATAGTAATCAAATACAAGAACACAGAAAAATCACAACATCAAACCAGCGGCAAAAAAAAAATTTACAGCAAATATTAATAATGATAATAATACTAATAATAATAATAATAATAAGAATAAGAATATTAATAACAATGACGGCAGCGACGAGGACGACAACAATAATACTGTATATAATAATGATAATGATAATAATAATACAGTACTCATAAAAGTAATCGCACAGAAGGTTTTCCTCTTTTATAACAGGTAATAATGAGGCAGACTCGAGTACACTAGCTTTCGCTGGTAGTCGATGCCAACTTCATCAGGTGCCTTGATAAAACTAACACTGCAACAAAACTGCCCAGCAACTGTTAAGTCATTTACTTTTAGATAAGAATAAAAAAACATTCTAGGAAAGTAAAGCAATACTTTACAAACCTTTTCTGATGCTGTTGCTAGTTTAGAGCCAGTTGAGTCAAAAGCGAGTGCAGCCAGACAGCTATCGTGAGCTGGGATCATGTTCACCGCTTGTAGGTTTACCGTGTCAAATATCTGTACCTCCCCTATATGGCTACTGCCAGGGTAGGCTAGGTAGCAATTATCATTGCTGATAGACAGGGCGCACAGTCCTTGCGGGTTGGGCGGGGTCTCTCGGATCGTGTGCAGAACCTTCATGTCACGGATATTGTGTATGTATAGACTCTCCTCCAGCGCAACGATAAGTCGCTAAACGAATCAAATGGAGAAAAAGATGAAAACTAATTACTTAGAAGATTAGAAGATGATTGTAGTATTCTTATCTTGTATGTGCAAACGTCAACAAATTAATTATTATCAGAGATCCCTTTCACACAGACAAACACACACCACACACCACACACACACACACACACATACAAAGTTTACACAAACTAAATCTTAATATGAGGCTTATAAGGTGTGAAGTTTTTTTGTTCGTAAGAAAAAAATCACTACTAAATTGACAGAAATTGAACCCAGGACCCTGGGATTGGAGGGCAATCATCTTAACCACCAAGCTGTTCATTCCAAGAATATCAGAAAAAAACTTGTGGTTTTAAACGAATCAAATCATAGGTCAGAAGGGTCTGAAACTAACCACAAATGCATAAAATAAAATTCTTACCCAAACTTATATATTTCTATCTACTAATTCAAGTATACTTAAGAAACTATACAGTATCTCATCTATATTATATTGTTGTGACAATAAAGTTTTAGTAGATCTACTTCATTTGACTGTCAGTGTTATTTTTCTTTGTTGTATGGTTAACACAGCACTCATTGTACGCCAGTGTTTTAGAAAAGCATATGTTACGCATGAATAAATATTGGCAGATCAAGTCAAATTTAATATTCACACCAGCTGATCTGATTGTAACATAGCATTTTAGACACAATAATCCAATGTCTACTATCAACAAGAAGTGAGAGGATTATGTTATAATGCTAAATGACATATACAGACTCTTTTCAATTGGCAGATTCAGGAGCGGAAGACTGCAAAACCACAGATTTTATACATTGTAAGTGCAAAACGTGTTCATCTGGCGTTAATTATTCTTGAAATTCCATTCTGATTTTGTATGCTATTTTATGCAGAAGTTACCATATACCATATTTTTACTAGCATGTCAATTACTGATTGTTTTATGAGAGTAGACTGTACACAAGAAAGTATAATACATACTCCAAGTATTGAAATACACGACATCGTGTTGGGATTCAATATTTCGACATTAATTATGTCATCATCAGGAATGATGATGTACACTACCACATGTTTATCTAGAGTTAATTTATCCCTGGATTTCTGTTTGGTTTTGCATGAATTTTTTGAATTCAGAAGATGTACAGTGAATTGTGGACTTGAATTTGAAATTGATGCACCATTATAATTTTTTTTTTTAATAGCTAATTGAACTAAAGCATTGATTGGGCCTCTATATAGTGAAAACAATATCGTCATTCAGAACATGCTAAAATAATGATGGACTTTTAATGGATTGTTTAAATATCAACAAGAAAAATAATTAAAACTTTCTATTATGTGTATTATAAAGCACAAAATCCTAAGTCCCTGTGCCCACTCTTTATGCTACACTGGTCATTAACCAATCAACAGTGGGCAATTGCTTTGCGGTATATCATGCAGCACAGTCTAATTTCGTTCTTAAACTAGAGCATCATTCCATTCCATACAGTACACACCTCCACTCTGTCCTTGAACCAAATAATAAGGACCTTTTCATTGTATTAGTGCAGAAGCAGAGGCAGCTGTGAAAATTCCCCTCTTGATTCAAACCCTGCCAAACATTTTGGAACCCTGTTGGCAAAATTTCTGGATTCACCGCTGCAAGGGTAAGATATAGTTTAACGTAATGATGTTACTTAAACTGGGCATTCACTGCACCGAATGGGCGTCTGCAAACACAATTCTATGGAGAACCCAACACCACGACACGCACGTAATGGATCGTTTTTAACGACAATCCATTCATGTTGCCACTGACAACCGACGCAGCTTAATATTCATCTACGGGAACGTTGAGTTTCTCTTTGTCATCCGAACCCTCTCTTCCCGCCTTTAAGTATAAACTTACCATTCGGTTGAGCTTTACAGCCAGGATAGTGTTGGAGTAACTGTAGTTGCATATTTCCGTACCTTTCTTGAAATGACACACCTTCAGCTTACGCGGAGATGACAAGCTAACGATCGCAACGAGACTGCTGGAGAACAGTCGTTCAACAATGCAGATATCCTCATTGTCTAATTATTAAAATAAAAAAATTTAAACTTGAGACATGCACATAGATGTAAACAAAAAACTTGAACATAACTGAATGCATTTATGACATTTGTATAATTATAACTGAATAGATACATAAATAGCATTTGCAACAGACAATGGAATCAGAAAACAGATATGGATGAAATTTAATGAAAAGAAAAACCATAATGATAATAATTATTAATAAATTAATGCTTATATTTTTTTCACACTAAATTTTAGAGCAAAATAAAAAAAAGATTCTGATCTACCAAAGTAGAATTACATAGAGCAGTAAGATGTTATTTCAGCAAATTGTGAATTGAAATGTTCCAAAATGTATTTTAAGATGATAATAATTTTTTTTTTAAACTAGTAAGAGGCAAAATTAAATGATGACAATTTAAGTAAAGGAAAGTCTGTAATTTAAAAAAAATGAATTACAAGGTGAAAGCATTTTTGTGATGATTAAACAAAGTTCAATGTCAATTATTATAGTGACTGATGATTCTTATGTAAAGTTATTACATCATTGCTATTTTTGGAAATGACCTAATTTGCAAATTGTGTATTTAAAAAATGTTAAAAGTTAACAAGAACTACTGTAATACTGAATAATAATAATACAGAAAAGTAGTGTCAATACAAAATGCTATGTTTTTTTGCAATTGACAATACTGTACTTTGATTGTCTAATTGCTAGAGTTGTATCGTTATAGAAGAATATCATGCCAAATTACTGTATAAATAAGATAAGATAAGATAAACATTATTGTCATGACAAGAAAACAAGTTGTACATCACGCAGATGAGCAGTGATTCTTTGACTGCCTTGCACTCAATACTATAAATAATTTAATGACCAACCATAAATATGTAAATACTTCTGTTTATAAAACAAAATTATCATCATTTTAAATAATATTATCATTATCATTGTTCTTATATTTTAATATAGTTTGACATTAAAGTTTTCACTATACACCTTTATTATATCATTATCATATTAATTATTAAATACTCTAAATCCATATTTAGTTGAAAAAAAACTGAATGAACTCTCAGTAACAACTGAAAACAATGCTAACTGTATGTGATTATAACATAGAGGGTGCTATATAATTTTAGAGGGTACTAATAATAATAATAACAATAATAATAATAATAATAATAATAATAATAATAATAATAATAATAATAATAATAATCGGAGTAGGCTTGTTCCACCACCACAACCATAGACGAGCGTGCCGTTCAAACCTGCGCCGATATTATGGCTGTAGGTTGCAGCGTCCCTGCTAAACGCTCGGCCATTCAACATCTATGTTTGAATGATTTTCTTTCATGCGTGGGAGTCCACAAAATGGTAACTCTGTAATATTTTGGATCAATGATGTGTTACAGTCAAGAGAGGTTCCAATGGCTTATCTTAATCAATTTTATAATATTTATAGACAGAGTCTACTAATTTGTAGAAAATACATAATGTTTTTCTACCCAACAATTTTTGGTTTTTTTGACCTGGTGCCACCCCTAACAGTCAACTTAGTGGGATTTTGAATATTAATGCAAAGAATTGTTAAACCTAAAGTGAATAATACATTAAAAATAGATTAAGTAGAGTATGTCTCGTGCAATACAGACAGGAAATCATTGGGTATAACACAGCTCATTTTACACAATACAATTGTTATCATCATCAATATACTAGTTGTACTGAAGCACTAAAGAATATTGTATAATAATGTATAATGTAGCACTATAGAAACACTGATACAAATTAGAATAATAATAAATTGTAATATCATACATAATGTATTCTTCAATTACTATATAAATATTTATTACTTTTGACTCCAACACCTGTGAATATTATATTAACTATACATATTACTACACAATATTTTACTACAGTACACTACCATTTGAAATAAATTTATACTGACACCAATTAATCTTAATTAGTATCATTATTTAAGAATTGTTATATTGTTCTTGTGATCATATGTAATTTATTTTAATACATGGATTGCCAACCATTTCCTGTACATTTGTTTTTGTAAAGATTAACATGTTTTGTATTTTATATTATTTTCTATGTTTTTGTTTTCCTTCTCACAGGGAATGACATTGGTTGTAATCATTTGAATACTACAATTAGAGCGATCAAATAAACCACATTATGCGTGACAAAAAATCTACTGATCACTGATGAAAATTCTGCTTTCAAATAAAAATTTAAATCAGGGGTTACAAGTCTTCTGCAAGTCGCGGGAATCTTCCAGAAATCGGGAAGGCCTCCCGCACTCCGAGGAGCAATCAAATATCTCCCGAAAAATAACTAATCTTCCTGTTTTTAATATAGTGTATTATCAGTTTTCTCCCGAAAGTCAGTACCGATGAGCATCACCATTCTTGGCAAAATAAAATTTGATGCGATAAAGAAAGCTAATTTAAATAGATCTCCTGGAATTGGAAGTGGCTTCTTCCAATTTGCGACCACTGAAAAATTGTAAATTTTCTTACCACCACTAGAAGGACCCCACTGGAAATAAATCCAATCTAATCTTTTTTAAACTTTCGTGGGTTATTGTTGGTGTTTACACTAAGTAAATCCATCCATCCTTACCAACAATCTAATAATTATATTGACATTGTGTTAAATTTCATCCTTTATTCTCATTTTCCTTTAAAAATAATTCAGTTAATTACCATTTTCATAGATCGGTTCGAGTTTGTCAACAGAATTAAGTGAGAATAACCGGTAACCTGTTTCAGTGCCAACTGCCAAGGACCTACAGTATAAAAAAAAACAAAAGGAATATTACAGGACAAAAGATCATCTATAATGTACTACAGAAGTTTGATAAATAGCATACAAACAAATTATAAAAATTTCAGCACCAAGGTAAAGTAGTGTTCGAAAGTGATGACAGCATTCATATCTGTAAAGAAGCTACAATTTCCATGTTTTGCCTAGGCCTACTAAGAGTTTATTCTTAGTTGGAAAATCAATCCTTGTTACAACCTCCTTTGTTTTGTTTTGTTTACTCAATGATCACCTTAGTGGCTTTAAAATCATTTTAAACAAAACAACAACAAAAAAACACGAATGGCATTTTCACTGTCAGTGGTTCAGATCACAGAAGAGAAGCATCTGGGATAAAAATAAATTTGCGACAAAAAGAAAAAGAAAAAAGGGTACCTAAAGTTTAAGGTCAACATTGTTTACACTGCACCACACTCAGGTCATTACTATACTGTATTCCATCAGCAGCCCCAGCTAGCCTATGCCTATGGGCTAGATTTAGGCCTAGTTAGCAGCAGGGATAGGCTAGCCTACACATTACCTAGCTAGGCGGAGGTTGCGAACTTACGTGCAATCTTGATTAAACGTAGCAAATAATAAAGGCGAATCTGGCTGTCTACGACCTAGGCTTGCGAGATTCATTTGTCTGCTCTAACTCTCCTCAAGTACAGTAACGGCAAAACTTCGCCAAGATAACATCAGAAAGGGGAGAGTTATGCAGTTTATTCTTTTCAATTTGGGGTACAATACGCAATTCCCTGCAGCTGACTATTGTTTACCAAAAATCCTCTTATTTTGATGGCGCAACAAAAGGTTAGTATATATAGCGCCCTCTATAATCAGTAATCATCAAGATTTGATCTCAAGATATTATTAGTAGGTCCATGATCTTATTATGTAATCACCAAAGGCAGACCTAATTACCTTGTCCCATAAAAGTTTTGTAAAGCCAGTTATTTTTTAACATTAACAAAATAACTTATGAGCAAACCATGATTTCTCTAATAACAGCAGTCTGTAAAAAGACACTTTACCGTATGGAAATCGGATGCACAGTTACCTTATTTGGATGGATCTACCGGAGTATGGAGACGTGAAGCTAGCTTATGTGTCCCTCTTGACATTCGGTGCATACGGGTTAAACTTAAGGGGGTTGTTAGACCAGTGTTTTTGTAGACGGTTTTTGAATTGTTTAATTGTAAGAGAGTCCACAATTGAGTTTGGTAAAGCGTATTGTGTCAAGAAGCTCTAATAAGGGTACTCAATTGCAAAATGACAAATGATAACAAAATTAATTGGATTGAAGTGTGACGTAAGGAGAAAAACAGGCATTCAATCGATCGATCGGGGGAACAGGGGACTATGGGCTTTAATTAAAATGAAGATCACAACCCCCATAGAAGTTTTATGTATGCAATCTTGTGCCAGGAACTAGCGATGTCAAAGATTACCATGTGTGAATTTGAAGCTGAAACGTTATAATTGCTCTTCTTTTTTTTGTCTCTGTTGATCAGAAGCTCAGTGAACGGATATGGAAGGCGGACTATCATGGCCAGAAGTGCCATCATTATAAAGTATTTTGAATCAAGAAATACTTATCAAATTTGTATCTCTACCATCCAGTATGAGTTACCCTGTTAATGTCTTATAATAATCATATTTTCTGCAATTGTTGTAGGTTGGATTTGAAGGTGCTTTACTGACTAATAAACACACTTACATAATAATGGAATACGTTCCGGGTGGAGATCTTTTGGACTACATTAACAACAAAGGTTTGTTAGAGTTAAAGTAAATTATCTATTTTAAAAAACACCCTCAAAAGTATATAAAAAAAACTCTTAAAAGTATGTCTGTTAGGCATTTCTACAATTATTATGATAGCATTTTAACACTCTAACAACAATTTGTTACAAGTGCTGCTCTAAAATAAATGTCTCTCCTGATAAGCGCATTGCATACAATGTCATCATGTCAGTGCGTACTACTACCCCTCTACAACCACTACTACCACCTCATATACATAAGAAAATATTGCGGTGGTTCTTCATCTGTATAGAATGCAGTATCTAAACAAAGGTGTGTTTTCCATATTGCTATTCTTGACAAGAAATTATACTCTGTTGTTATACCATATTTTCACGACTTTCGTTTACTGCATACAGGTCATTTATCTGAATGCGAGTCGCGCCGGATATTTCACCAACTGCTAGATGTGATGACGTATTTACATAATTTGGACGTTGTACACAGGGACATTAAATGTGAGAATATTCTTATGGATCGACAAAACAACATCAAGTTAGCGGGTAAGATATGTTGTAATCGATATTGAGAAATGTAAAGATAACAAGATATAGTATAGCTGTCGTTATTGCTGTCCATTGCTGCTGTTTTTACTACTTTTGTCAGTGGCGTATCCCGGAATTTGAAAAGGGTCGGGTGGTAGGGGGTGGTGCCGAATTGAAATATTACATCATCTGCAAAGTGCAAAAACTAGGCACGGAGGGTATATCGATGGCTATGACTACATCATAAATTATTTACCGTCTAAAATACGGTACATACTTTGTCATTAACTTTTTCAAATTTTAAAAAAGTGGGTGCTTACGCCACTGATTGTACTGTTGCTGCTGATGCTGCTGTTGCTTCTTTTGCTGTTGTTTTTGCTGCTTTTACTGCTGCTGCTTAGTTTATTTTAGTTGTTGTATAATGTTACTGCTACTGACGTTGTTGCTTCTGATATCGTTACTCTTTATTATTGCTTTAAGATCTTGGGTTTGCGACCTTCTGCGATCGTAGTAATTTCCTGAAAACAGCGTGTGGATCGTATGTATATACTGCACCTGAGATTCACGAAGGTGGTTCTTATGATGGCAAGATGGCCGATATTTGGAGCATGGGTAAGTTCCGAGATCATGTCTTTGCTAAGTCAATATATTGTCAATGGTGAACGGGGATAGAACAGAGGATGGTATGGTTACACATCAACTACAACGTAGAAGAATGTTCAGTTATTATCCGAACTAATTTCTACAAATACGGGACATGTCAATGGACATCATATAACAAAGCTGTGTAGACAAATAAAAAAATCAAATTTCCGCGAGATCAAGAAAGCTAGAAAATATGGGGTTTATGCCAGTGATGTAGCTTTCAAAATTATTCCGAGATGTACTGTATGATTGACTGAATGCATGCTAACTGGTATTGAGATTGTAAATGCTCAACTACCTACTGTACACTGGAATATCATAAAAAAACTTGTGTTTTTCCATATTGTTCAGGGGCGGATCCAGAGATGTCCAAAAGGAGGTGGGGCGGGGGCGGAAGTTGGGCCGACGAGACAACACCATCCTAGGGGGTCCGGGGACATTCCCTCTCGAAATTTGTGTTCTGCATGCCCGAAAATAACATTTGAGGCATTCTGGACTATCTTTTTTTTTTAATCTCCCAAAAATCCACCCCTGCTGTTTATTTGTACATCTTGCTTTAAGGTGTTGTCCTGTACGCTATGTTATGCGGACGATTGCCCTTTCGTGATGACGACTTCAACATTTTGATGGCGTCCTTCAGGAAAAGAGAGAAACTTCATTTCCATAAGAAAGTTTCTAAAGGTAACGAAATGTTCTTTTATTGATAAAAATTTATTCGCTTTCATCTTCTATAACGTAGCCGAAACCTACTTTGAAAACATGTGTCTTACTTCGGCGGATGATGTCGAAGTTGCCGCATGAAGTTAGCAGCATTCTCACTTTGTGCAATGCACATGCGTAATTGTTTAATAAAACCTTTTTTACGTCCGTCGAGAACAAAGATCTTGGATTTACCATACTTAAACGGAAGTACATGGTGAGCGGATCTATTAGGATGTATGTTAAGTAATTAGATTTGTACGTGGTACATTGAAACAATTACATTTTCACTATGTTTTTTCAATCTGCAAATCTCCAACCAATTTCTTTTTATATTATTTATTGTATGAATTGCACCAAGTTGCAAATGATACTATAATTTTTTTTAGTTAACTGATATTACAGTACTCTAATATTTTTTATTGTGATCAAAAGTTTAAACTTTCGTTACATTATCATTATGTTTGTTGCAGACTGTCGAGCTTTTGTGAGATCAATGATTTGTTTAGATTGGGAGAACCGCGCCACAGTTGATGATCTGAAGCATTCCGATTGGTTGAATCGACCAATAGACACCTCAACCGCCGACTTTGGTACACCTTGCTCATCCGAAGCTTTCATTGGTGAAGACATACATACTTTACTTATACTTACCTATTTGCATAAAATAAGTCAATTTTAAGAAAATGGGTCCACATTATTGGAATTTACACGTAAAGTGGGTCCACCCCGATATTGTCCCGC
>NW_022684135.1:1460997-1505233 GCF_011630105.1 Anneissia japonica | reverse complement strand
GGGGGGGGGGGAGGGGCGTGGACCCTTGTCGGGGAGCTTGGATCCCTCGTCGAGTAAGTTCAATGGTTCTACAGCTCATCCCACAGTATGTCCCAGACGGCAAAGAACGATGTCAAATTGAGCGTTTTAGAAATAATTTAGTGCTTTCTTGACAAATTCATTAATTATAATCTCTCAGGTCTAAAATTGATGTTTTTAAAGTTTTGTTCAGGTTTATCATGTTTAACTGCACAAATTAAGTCAGTTATGAGGCTGTGAGTTGTATGAAGTTTCAATAAATCAATGAACAATTTCAACTTTTTTTTTTAAATTACAGATAGTTGTACCCACAAAACTATGGATACAGACATACCACATGGATTTTCACTAAGCCAACACACCATGAAACAACGCCAACCATCACTGGTTACCGATGTGTTGCGTGCTGTTGCCATTAAACATACGTGGGTATTAGTCAATTATGGAAGTATATAATAGTCCGCCATGGCTCAACTCAATCATGGCAAGATTTGGAATAGATATTCTACGATGTATTAACGTTATTAGGTAGTTTTCGCCGCACGACGTTAGCCTTAACTTTAACGTTAGTACTCAACTTGCAACGCGATGACTCCACCCATTTTGTAAATAAATTAAAATACGCATGTGCAAGCCCGTAACTAATGTCCGTCGAGCACGTAAAATCCTGAAATTAACGTACTCAGCAACGCAAGATGAATAAATTATGACGACATCCGTTAACGTTAACGTCGTGAAGCGAAAACTCCCCATTAAATATTGAGATCTGAAATAAATGTGAATGAATGAATTATTGATATTTCAGAACGGAAAGTTCCACCCACCTGCACCGTCATGCTGGCATGATGGAAAGAGCTGCACAAACAGGACTTAGGGGGCCTGCAGCACGAAGGATTAGCATACAACTCAGCGAACACAATTGTAAGTCAGTAGTGCGCATCTTCGATTATCAATTACACATCAATTATTTTCAGGGGCGGATCCAGAGATGTCCAAAAGGGGGGCCGAAAGGGAGGCCGAAATTTGGGCCGATCGAGACAACAATGTCCTAGGGGGTCCGGGGGCATGCCCCCGCGAAATTTTTGTGTTCTAGACGCCCGAAAATAACATTTGAGGCGTTCTGGGCTATCATTTTTTTTCTTTTTCTTTCTTTTTTCTTTTTTTACCTCCCAAAAGGGGGGGCCGGGGCCGGGCCGGCCCCCCCTAAATCCGCCCCTGATTTTGTACAGTATTCAGATGTAAAACTATATTTTTATTGGACGTCACGAGCAAACTGTTTTGTATACGATTGTTGATGTAATGGTAGATAGCAGTGGCAAATTTAAGTCGGATCGGCCCTAAATTGTTCAAAATTACATATGGAAAAAAATGGAGAAAAAAAAGTAAAATTATAATAAAATTTAGATCTGAGAGTTCCTTCTAGAGATGCCATAATCAACAATTTTCTTACTTCAACCCCACCATGGTTGGAGCTGAGGTGGTCTGACACTCTGTCTGTGAAAGTCACTCACTGGGCCCCTCTATTTCAGATTTTTGGATCTGCCACTCGAAAATTAACAGTTAAATGGAACCTCAAACTCAGAACTGAACCACCTTCAGAAAAAAAAAATCTGATTTGAAACTCCTACATTTAAACTGATTCAATTTGTATTGATCGCCGTTTTTTCATTTAAATAAGATGTATTGTCATTTCATCTGGAAACTCTTTAACGATTAAATAAAACTCTGAATTGCTCAATTAAGTCAAAAACTTCCAAATGTTCTTATCAAATAATTGTTTTAGTTGCTTTCCGAGTAATTTTGCTACGATAATCCATAGGAATATACAAAGAATTTAAGGAATATTTACTAAATAGAAATATTTTATTGTTCTAACAAATTTAAATATTAAATTTAACCGTATTCAAGTTTATTAGCAGAAAGTGTATAAAATTATCTTATATTTTATACCTTCATTGACGACAATACAATATTATTATTAGTTTAAACTAAAACAAATACCAATGTTCTTCTGACAAACAGTATGTCAACCGAGGGCAACGCACCACGTACTGGAACACACTGCAGGGACTGAACCTGATAGAAAGGAAAGTCTAATGTTAATGGCGGCCTCAAAACGTAAAGCGAATTTACGTCGCGGTTCCCTCTCTCTTAACCACGGTGCTCTGCGTGCGGGTGGCTCACAAATAAATATGGCTACAGACGATCTTCTGGCATCCGTTACCCGTCTCAACGTGCTTAAATTTGACGAAGATTCCCGCCATATGCACTTCAACACAAGCTCTAAAGTGGCAATGGCAGCTGGTGCTGGCAAGCGGTCGTCCGCCGAGTGCACCAGACGAAACTCGTGTGTCACTGAAGAAATGAAAGCACGAATGATGTTTCCAGGAGGAATGACGGCAGAGGAACGTGAAGAAATAGACAGATGGAAAGGAAAATGCGAACGAATGATATATTAAACCAAAAAATTTGATTTAAAATAATTACCGATTATTTTATTAATAGCTATTATTATTATTCATAATAATTGGATATATTTATAAATTGTAATGTTGTAATAGAATATTAAATTGTAACAGACTGGACCAACTTTTGTTTGTATTCCCATTTATTCATCTGAAATAGCAAAGAAAGTCACACAATACCTCGTTAAATCAACGTTCTGTTCTCGCTAACCTTAATTATACAGAATCGATAAAAAGAAATGTAAAACATAGTAAGACACTAAACAAGTACTGGTTTCTGTGTATAACACAGTACACAGTGTTTGGCAATAGAATCATAACAAACATCACAATAACAATCAAGAATATGTGGTTCAACCTCGTCTTGATTTCAGAGATCAGAAAAATACAAATAACAGGAAATTAAAACTGTACATTTATGATTATCACTAATATTTTAGAATTTAAAATATCAGTTGAAAACATATATATTTATGAAAATTCATATGAAGCGAGTTTCCACAAGTATGTATAGCCCTAGTGGGTTACTTTATCAAAGAAACAACCGATCATTTTTGTTAAATAATTAACAAATATTTTATAGAGGAAGAGGAAGAGTCAACTTGCTACTTAGTACATAAAATTTCACTAAAGTAAATTGAGATTTTTTTAGACAAACATTCAATAAAGACTTAATATAATTATATTAATATGTATAATTGAGTTTACTGAATTTAGAAATAGATATTAGAATATCAATTAAGAAAACTGAAATTAAATATAGATGTAATATGTCATTGCTAAAAAGTTATCAAAGTACTATTAATAAGTAATTTTGAAAATCACATACAATATTATTCAGAACACTGTTCTAATCAAATTATTGTAATTATTATAAACATTCTTTATACTTCTTCAAATATATAAAAATAACATTGTAAGAGTTCAACTATAATCAATATATTTAAAATATCTTGCTCATCAATTTTAAATAAACATATTTAGGTGGGGTTAAAATTGAACATACACAAGTTATTTTACTTAAGCCTGCACTCACAGCACCTGACGGTTGTCAGTTGACGCGATTCCTTGGAAAGAACATGTGACGATGTGCGTGCGACAGATTGTTTTTAATGACGCTCTGTTCAGACAGCCACCTATAATCAGCAGAAGGCATCATCTTGTCTTGTATTGACAGGGAGCACAGCTGGATTTGTTGGCTGACCGTTGTATGACGCCGTGAGAGTGCCCACATTTACAGGTATGTGAAGGACTTTTAGGACGGGTAATGTACTCAATTAGCATTACCAATGACAGTTGCTGAGAAGGGGGAATTAAATCACCCCACCCCTTTTTAAACCTCTTGAGGATTCAACTTCAGTATTGCATACTTGCAGATAATTGATTCAAAAGCTTGTGTATGTTCATTTTCTTTTGCATTTCCTAAGCTGTAGTACTCTCCACTGTGTTATGTTGAATCAAAGATACTTGAAACACAAGAGAGAACTCTCACATAGCAAAAGTGAAGCAGATACACCTCATATCTTTTACGCAGATCCAGACATATGCGGCGCCCTTCTGTTTTCAGTAATGGCAATTTACGTAAGTTCAGATCCAGACGTAAGCTGTGTCTCATTTAATGGGGAGCCGTGTACCACTGGATATAAACAAACTTACGTCAGTACTTTTTACCCACAATGCAATTCGGTGATGCAGTTTTTTCTGTGGAATCTAGAGAGTTCCATCTTGTGTTTCTAGTATCTTTGGTTGAATCTGTAAAGATTCTTTAACTTTTTTTAGTGGCAAATTGTTACAAAAAAAGGCATTATACAAATATTATGATTTAATAGTTAAGACACATTATAAGATAATCTTAGATGCAGATAGGGGGTGGAAGATTGGCACAAATTTGAATAAATCACAACTGCAAAGTAGTTATCAAAATTTATTGTATGTTGTACAACATGGGAGTTTATCTAATCGACTAGATCTTAAAATCTCTGGATGCAGTGATAAATCTAGTATACACTACATTAAAATAATGCCCCTCGAGTAATGGCTAAAAAATTGCACAAAAAAAAAAACATTACAAGATCAAAAAGTACTAGAGAAAGGCTTATTAAAACAGTAATTGATATGGATTTTATTGTACAGTATTACTGTAGTTATTCATATAAACCCCTCTCCTCCACAAAATCAGCCTTGTTCCACTAGACACAGAAATATTGAACTAACAACTCATTTTGTGATAGTCACAATTATGCTACTCTTTGTAATGTAACTAGCACCACTGATCTATGTGAATAGACAATAAAAAGTTATCCATTTCTTTACAACAGTAAAACATTAGAAAAATTAAGAATAAACAATATTTCATTCATGTATAAAAATTTGATTGTATTGTACCTTTCTTTAATACTTTTGTAAATCGCATATTATAATTTTATTAATACATTTGTGATGACATACGGTAATGATTTGATGATGATCACAGTAATTCCCTCAATGCCCACCCCCCCGCCACCCCAACTCGGACAGGCCTGGGTCCCAGTCATCCGACAACACAACAAAGTTGTTGGACCAAAAATAATAATTTGCCTATCAAAATAACGTTATTTTGATTGCCAACCCCAATACTGTGGTCTAAAAGCACAATTTGGGTCATACAATCCTGATTGAGCCTGTAGTCAGCAACTTGTTTCGTACCCCCTGTCGGACACCTTGTTGGCAAATTTCTGGAGCCACCACTGGATGATGATGATGATGAAGATGATTATGACGAATCTTGCTCCCACAAATATACACCTGGCAGCACGAGCATCTACTTCTAGTCTCACGCCTAGGTTGTATTATCTCATACATCATAAAAATTTTAATAAAGATAATATGTATAGGCCAATTATACACTAAAATTCATAAAAATGGAGTGAATTTGCCATTAAAATGCAAATATAGGCCATATAGCTATACTGACTGATGACTGTAATCGGTAGCAGTTCCACCATTAAAATTTTAAAATAGTTAACATAGAGGGCGCTAGATTTCGTGAATTTTTCATAGAGGGCGCTAAACACAAATTTAATTTTTTTTTGCCTCATAAATTAGATGCCAGCAAAGTTGGCAGGTATACAAATAAATAGCAAACACTGATGCAAATGGAGTGTCTGATCTTTGGGCTCACCCACTGGGCTGAAACCAAAGCTGAATGGCCATGCTTCAATGCATAATCAACGTACGTTCATAGATAGTGGTACATACACAAGATGCACTGGTAACCGTTTGTATGAGGTTTACACACATTGCCTTGCAATGACCAAAACTGTTTGACCTTATTGACTTGTATGCCAATATTACACTTGAATGGAATGTTAATATATCCTAGTAAAATTCAAAACTTGTCAGCTTATACATAAATCCAATAAGATGTTCTCAAAAGGCACCCTCTATATCCACCGCCAATGCTGGGGGTCTTCTTGGGGTTCCCCACACACGTCATGTCCATATTATTGCGCAAATTCTAATAGATTACGACAAAAAAATACTGTATGTAGATACAATTTTAATATTTATATATGTGCGAGAATCCCCAGATGGAAGCTCTTTGCTAGGCATCTGCAGCGGGGATAAATCACTGTAAATGGATCGGTGTATAGAAACCAAAAACAAGTACTTGTTTACCATGTTACATTGTTGATCAAAATAAAGACATTATTTTGTTAACCTGCAGAAGTTAAATTTCTAGGGTTTTGTAGCTAATGCCAAACAAGAAAGAGCTTGGTACCAACCTTGTTAGCAGCTTTTAGACATAGGTGAGCATAGATGACTAATATGTTACAACATACATAAACAAAAATTATAACAGTAACATACATACACAAGAGTTTTAACATACATAAACAAAAGTTACAACATACATAAACTAAAGCACAGTACATACATATACATTATTACAAATAGCTTTCTTCAAAAAATTTCCATCCTGTATTTAAGCAACAATAAAAAAACTGATATTCATTTTGTGCTTTTTATTTTATTTTTGTTTAAAATTATACCCTTTTTTTTTTTCTAAAGATATGTTCTGAATTTGTTTTTTGCGGTAACTTAATTTTTATAGACAAAGGAGTAAAGAAATTAGAATTGTAATGGAAGACGGCAAAGTACAATGAACAAAACAACCGCCTATAAGAGACTATCATTATTAATGGCAGTTTGCATAATAATAATAACAAGGATCTAACACCACCATTACTTTACGTACAAATGTCATAGTGAAGTGTACAATGCTTGCAAATGTTGTCACCTGTAACCTCACTTGATTTGTATCCTGTGTTCCTTGTCCAACACACCTGTAAATTATCTACCCATTCCAGGTGTTTGGTGACGTCATAACAACCGCTTCACTCTTCCTCGACCTCCGAGTAGGCTTCCTCAGCAAGCATATAGTACTTGTTAGCTAGGCGTCCTTTCATACTAGTCATTGCAGCTTCTGCTGCTTCATTAAACAAATCACCTAAAACAAAACAAAGAAAACAAAAAATAATTCTAGATTGAATGCTAGTTAAGAGAATTGTTGCTAAAATTTCTCAACCTGGTACAATAAAAACAATATTAATAGAAATACCGTATAAAACCTTGAATATAAGCCTAATAGGACCTCTCTTTAATTAGCAGAATAGAATAAAAAATCAAATAGAAACCCATGGGCTTCATTTCAAAATAACATTGTCTTCTTTTCAAGATAGTACAGTACATATCCTGTACATTGATTTTAAGGAAACTGAATAAATGCAAACAAAAAAATGCTTGGTTTATACAGTAGTTTAGGTGAATTAATGCCGGTTAATACACTCCATGATACAGATTGATGTTACAGTGGCCATATTTATTGTTCTATAGTAATAATTCCCAAAATTTACAGCATTCATTTTGAAAAGAAGCCCCCCCTCTTTACTTTGCAATAATAGCCTTAAAAAGAAGCCCATCTTGAATAGAAGAAGCCCATCCAAATTTCGCAAAAAAAATAATCCAAGAGCTTCTATTTGAGGTTTTACAGTAATAACAGCGGCAGACAGGGGCACACTTTTCACTTCCTGGCTTTTGGCTGTTTTCTCTTTCAAGCTAACTGTCAAACTCCCCAGGGCAGACATTCTGACGTGTTCACATCACTTCTTGACTCACGCAAGACTTGTGCAATATGCTAGAGCTCCTATGCTATCACTTCATAATTAGGATTTAAAAACAATCAATTTGGTTATATAGTTATTATGTATACACCTACTAAGCTATGAAATCCACTTTTAGTACCAATAGTACATACAGGATTATGCTCATACCGTAAGCCACAATCTCTTAACCACTCTGAAAATGCTCGATTTTATACAGTATACCATAGTTATTCCAAATTTTCTCAGAATTAACCAAGAATTATAAACCAAGACTGTATCACCACTCACCAGCTCGTGAAGGGTCTTTCTCCACTCCAAAACCACCCTCGCGGTATATTTCTGCTTCTCTTGCTAAAAGTTGGTACAAGGGTGTTTCGTTGACTGCGTCAAATCCTCCAGAATCATCTTCTTGCGGGGAATCGGTGATTGCCGAGTACCAATGCAGAGCCTCATCCCAATCCTTCTCTCTGTTGAAGATTCAAATTGAAAATCTTATTACAAAAAATATCCCAAAAACCAGCATTAGTGATCAAAAAGTTGAACTTGACTTTTTAATATATTCTTATACTCCATATTTTAAGCTGTAAAATGATGGGTCATTCACTGGAATCGACTTACTATTGCCAAAGTTAAAAGTAAAAGTATTACAGCATCTCCGTACTATACAATACTACCACATTCCTATGCTAATTACTCAGTTCAAGATTTAGTGACTGTATGGTGACTTTGAGATGGCAAGCCTCTAATATTGCCAAAGTAATTATCCTTGGACAATCTTTATTGTACTTAAAAATTTTTTTTTTTTTATGATTAAACAATAATATTTCATGTGGGTCATCACCATATTAACTATAGAATATTTAAATATAAATTTTGCTAAAAAAAACACAGTCTGGCTAACATAGAGTGATAGTTAATTATCAAAAGTAAAAGACAAAATTTTATTAAGAAGGGACTCCCAACTGTCAGGCCTCTTTAAGGAGACTTATAAAGACCTTGAGTCCAAAAAGATCAACTGTACACTCCCAAGCCTTGAAAAAAACTTTAATATGTAGAAAAAGAACCTAGAACCTTGGGAATAGAAGGCAAATACATTAACATAACTCATAGTACACTTGACTGATTGAAACTTTACCTTTGTGTTCCTAGGCCGTTGCCAGTATCGAATGCCCTGGCCATGTAAATCTGAGATGCCCTGTCGCGAGCGTCTGCTGCCTGCTCCATGAAGTCCAGTCCCTTATCTTGATTTGCAGGTGTGTCCTGTGTTATTATGAAGAAAACGCATGTGATAATCTTTATGGAAAATGTATTGTGCCTGCAACACACTGGAGATGTTTGTTTTCCTGGCTTTATTCTGTCAGGATGCTGTGAAACACAGATTACAGCCTAGTCTTTTGTAAAGCCTGATTTTCATGAAATCGCTACACGCTATTGTCAAGTCCTCTGGCGACGCTGATCGGTCAGTTGAATCAGGGAGCATTCGCGATTGCGTCGAGTACAACCACACAGTACAAGGATTGCAGAGTAAACGCTGCAGCGATTGTGTTGCGATTTTATAGAAACCAGGCTTAAGGCAATATGGTCGGGAAGAAATAGGAGGTGCAACAATGTACGGTTTTTTTCCCTTTCTTCACATCCAACACTCGCCACTTACAAGATGGAATGATGCTTTATAAACCAAGTCTCTTTTTGAGGCCTAGGGAGTGAAGTTGGCTTTAGTCATGAGGAAAAGTCCTACTGTGAAAACAATTGAACCCATGACCCTGGGATTAGAAGGCAAGCATCTTAACCACTAAGCTATTCAACTCCACTGTCATAAGTATCTAGGGGCCCAGGCCCAATTTTTTTCCTCAACAAAAAAACAATAGTTTTTATTGAAATGTGTAGAATAGTAATAATCCAATAATTAACCATTAATTAGTTTAAGGAATAGGAGTAGTTTAGTCGCATTGTTATTATTGTTATTATAATTATTTTTATTTTATTTTATTGTTATTATTTTATTGTTATTTGCTTTTTCTTCAGTTGGCCTATATTATTTCTCTGTAAAGCGCATAGGGGCAATGTGCAATATGTGCTATATAAATATAACATTATTATTATTATTAAACAGTGGATCCTGGACAAAAACCACAACAGATAAATATATCTAATATATAATAATAAAATAAATACAGTACATACACTAACTGTAAAATCTTCCAGAATATCATGAGGGAGTTGTAGATGTATTTTCGCAAGATTAATGATGGCTTCAAGCGAGCCACAGAGGGCAGCCTGTTCCAGGTGGTAGAGGGCAGCGTCCATGTTTCGTTCATTTTCACTCTCAGCGAATCGTCCAATCTCATGATAACGTGCCATATCCAAATGAATCTAAAAGAGCATTATGAGTTTGTATGTAAGTATTTTAACATCTCTGGAGCAAAATTCATACTTGCTAAACCATAGTAAAGGCCATACTGTACTAAGGATATGTAGCAAGCACACTGTAGCAACTACACTGGCCAGGGTATGTATAGTAAACAAATACCAAGTGGTAGGGGTCATCCTCCCTGGGTAAGCCCATAAACAATCAAACTACCCAGTTATATCATGGGTCATGAGACAGGAATGTAGGCTTTCCTCCTGTGTATTGTATTGCCGTGGATACACACACCATACATTCAAAAACAGCAGCAACTTATATAGTATTTTGTATCTTTTGAATATATTAGCATCTTGGACTATACTGAAATTATATTGCCATTCCACGCAGTGTACAGTGTGATAATTTATTACGTAACAAGTGATTCATTTATACTAAAGGTTTAAATTTTAAGGCCTTAGAAAAGTAAATATAGGCAGTCTATGTATTACTGCTTTGTAGGATATAAATTTAAAAATGTCCCCTTGTGAGCATTTCCCATGAAAAAGTTATGGGGAAGGCTTAAAGCATTGTGTAAGGCTTATAGTCTGAGAAACTATGACATTTTCTGAAACATAAATTATCAATTGCAAAATTGTCTTACCTTGCCTAAAATGGAGTCATCCGACTTTTTCATGTTTGCACGCATACGCAAGTGCATTTCCAAATTCACACAGGATGCACGCGCTTTCATGTTGCGTTTGAAATAAGCAGCTGCTTCTTCTTCCTGATTGGTCAAGAAAACAACAGCTTTTTGAAATTGCATTATGAATAATAATGATAATAAATATTATTAATAATAACAATAATAATAATAAAGTTACACACTTATATAGCACATAATGCTAAAAGCTGCTGTGTGCTTCATATAAAATATGCTACAAATTTGCCCTTTCACAGGCAAAAGAGTCAGAAAAAGCTAAGAAAGAAACCAAAAAAAGTTGCAAGCAAGTTCATGTTGCAAAAAAAAAAGAGAAGAAAAAGAAAAAAAAAACATTTTGAGTTTATTTTAAATGGCAATTGACTCTATAATTCTCATATACTGTCGAATATATGTTTCAGAAATGAGACGAAATAGCAAAGGCTCTGTCACCATGAGAACATGTTGATTTGCCAAGATTATGAAGGAGAGCTTGTGATGACAATCTAGGCCATCAAATCAGTTGCTGTCATGACACTGAAGTAATATAGGGATGTTCCATAGTATTAAAACTTTTTAAATAATATTTTGTCATAAATGTTCATTTTTGAAAGCAAAAAGCAAGATTTTGAAGTTAACTATACAGTTAATGTAGCTCTTTCTAAAAAAAATAAATAGGAGTGTTATGATCAAAATGGTTTGGTGTTTGCAATAAGTCTAGCTGCAGTCTTCTGTCCATATAAAGTACTAATTATAGAATTCAAGCCTAGAGGAGAAAAATGTGTAAATAAGTCTGAGCGTGGTTCTACTATCTAGATATTTTCGGATTGATCCAATTTTATGTAAACCATTGTGAGATGTGTGGCATATATTTCTGATTTCATGCTTAAAATTGTAATGTGGAGTACGGTAATTCTGACTTCCCTTTCGATGTCAAAGTTTTAAGTCCCCAGTTTGAAGTAAGTTCAGCAAGTTGGAATTTTTAAACTTATAATTAAGTGAATGTCATGTAGCCCATGAATATACAGTATATCATTGATGGATGCAGATAGCTTAAGCCCCTGTCCAGACAATCAAATTGTATTTGACAAAACCGTGTGACATGCCTAAATATGGTAATGATGACACAGTATCAAGACCATATATAGGCACATCATGCCTACATATGAGCATACAACAGTTTTTTTTGCCAAAGAAAATTTGATAAGCTGGAAAGAGCTTTTGTGAAGGCTGAGATTTTTTTCTGGCTGAACATTACTAGATAGCATTCTAATTCATGTACAAGAATTTCTACTTACTTTCTGCTTTCTCATTTCCTAACATAAAAACAAATAATAATAGCACTGTTGGCATTTATGAAGTGCTTTCCAATAATCATCTCAAATCATATCACATACATTAGGCAGTAACAATTTTACACAGTGTAGATCTTTCTCCGCTCTTTCCAGTGGAGTAGGCTTAGACCTACATGAACAATAAGCATCTCTAATCTGACTTAAACTTTAGGAGAGTTCTAGAGTTACAATTTAGATATATGTAGCATGATTGACTACGTAGTGGTAACATTTTCACATTTTTTCCAAGCTGGATAGATGAGAAATGCAAAATTGGCGCTTAACCAAATGGGGTTTACTGAAATTACAAAGTGAATTAAAAACTCTGATGGGGACATACGTTTTTCTCAAATATTTATTATCATTGTTAATTAACACAAGTGGAGGTGTATTTCCATACCAAAGTTACTTTCATGAGAAATAATCTTTGTATCTATTCATAATTAGGTCGGCTGATATTAAGGGGCCCTCTTTAATATATGAAGTATTGTGATGTTTTTATCTGCTGTCACAGGAATTGAACCCAAGACCCTGGTATTAGAAGGCAAGCATCTTTAACCAAACTATTCAACTCCTCTCCATGTTTGAACCAAGAACCATAGGATAGGAAGTCAAGCATCAGAGTACCAACTAACAGCCACTCTAGGTCGCACCAATGTTTATGAAGGATGTGTATAAATCAGGTACCTACCCGTGTCATGGAATCACCTTCAGAAGTTGTATGAACTCGATTCCTCGGTATGTTACCATGGTCTGCCTCGTCATTGTAATCAGCGCTTTCCTCGTCAGAGATCTCAGCAAGCGGAGACGGCATGCAAACCTCTTCTGGAGACGCCGGTGTAGCGAAGCAGATAGACGCACCGTATCTCAACGCCCGTCTCTTGTCAATAATTGGTCTGGAGTTGTTGAATCGGGTTGGGAGATCTCCTATGGAATCGGAACTTTCCGACACAGACCGGTTGCTGTCCGAAGATGTTCGTCTCTCAAATTTCATTTCCATATCCTCATTACTTTCTTCAGAGCATTCTGAAATATGACGTTCTCTAATTTCTCGCACGATGAACTTGGTCATATCGAGAGGAGTGATAGATTTACGAGCACGAGGGCGAAATACAGGTTCCTCTTCACCACTGCAGACTGTTGATGAATTTTTCTTTAAAACAAAAGTGTTTCATGGTAAGCTATTAGTTTTGTTGTTTTTGTAGATTACTACCGTATTAATAATACTATTATAATTCATTTTGTGTGGCTGTCAGAAAACCAATCTTCTTGGAGTACAAGCAAAGACCATAAAATATGTGGCCTAGAATTATGGAACCTTGATGACATCCAGGAGCTTTCTGAACCAGCTGCCAAAACAATAAAATACACAGAAACATCTTGCATATAAGTATAATGATACTGATCAGAAACTTTGAATTTGTTCTGAAGTTTTTGTAAACAGTATTTCATACACATTATTAGGTCAGACTTTTTTATTCCTTCTTTTGTGAACTTATTTTTTTAAGATTGTCAAAATGATTTTGCCAAAACCACCTGGATGGAGGAGAAAATAAAAATAAAATTTTATTAATGCATAGACAGTGTAGTAATGACATTAATAAATACTTTAAATTTATATAATTAAGGATTTTTATTTTAGAGATTTCAGGAGCAGAGGGCATAATAAAAATAAATATAAAATTTAAGTTTTTATGAAATTTTTTCAATTTTTAACTGGCCCAAAGATAACATTTTACTTCTATTCAAAATCACCCATCTTAGCATCCAGATTGTTTGCTAAACAAGGTACAAAAAGTCTTGCCTTACTATTGCCTGACAAAAAACTGTTGTATGCCCATATATAGTCATGATGTGCCTATATATGGTCATGATGTGATGTCATTATGACCATATTTAGGCATGTCGTATGTTTTTGTCAAATAAAATTTGATAGTCTGAACAGGTTTAAAGCTCTGTCCACACTATTCAAATTTTCTTTGACAAGAAACTGTTGTATGCCCATATATAGTCATGATGTGCCTATATATGGTCAGGATGTGATGTCATCAAGACCATATTTAGACATGTCACATACAATTTGACAGTCTAGACACTTTACCTGCAAATCAACGTATTTAGAGTGGTCAGCTACTTCTGAAGAGTGTATATCAAATGGTGTCATGTTCATAGTTTTGCAGATGGTGTTACAAGTATGGGTAAAGAAGAATAATGCCATGCCCTTCGTTCCCAGGTTTCCGTCGTTATATTCCGTGCCGTTAGATGTATGGATTTGCGGATCAGTCCAAAGATCCCCCACGCCTTCATAATATTAATGAAGAATAGAGATAATGATCATTTATTGTTTTATTTTGACAATTAAAATATGTTTCAATCATGAAAAAATGTATCGAGATTGAATTTTTATTACATACGCATTGACCTGGAAATTATAGCATATGCTTTAACATTAAATTATTATAATAGCACTGACCTGGGTATTATTGCAAAGAGACTCAATAGGGAGTCATTGTGAATTCACTGATCTGGAATTAATGGAAGTTTCTATTTGAATTATTGTGCCCATATAAAGGACAAGATACACTAGATACTGCATCGTTTGTTTAGGCCTACAGTCAGCATTACCTGTACTTGCTAAATTATTTTAGAATACAAAGTATCCCTTTCTTCTCCAGATCTAGAACACCAATGTAAATTAAGCTCTTAAAGCTATTTTTTTTACAAATTTATTATTTTGTTAATCTTTTAAATATATTTATTAAAAATTCGGAATTTGTTTTATTTCAATACTAAAACCAGTATTTTGTGCTTTATAAATATATAACCTTTGACCTTTAAATAACACTTACTACCACGAAATGTTCAATGTGGAAAATGTGACTTTTTCACTAAGTAAGATTGTGTTCATAGGCCATTAGGGACCTGTATAACCATCTTTAAGCTTCTATTTATTCTGCATGTTATTTTTACCTCACTGATTTTCTAACCCCGCTATACATTGTAAAATTAATATTCAATCAATTTAGAAAAACTCCACCCAGGGGACGAGAAATACCAAAGAACATAAATAATAACAACAGAAATAGAATACTAAAAATAATACAAACTAATAACACACATCCAGAATTTAGCATGGAGCAATGTAAAGTAAAATGTATTTTTCAATTGATATTTGTTATTTATATATTAATATTAATATTATTATAAAGCCAATTCTTTACACTGTCACAGATTACATCATTTGTACAATTATGGCTATTTATATTTGTACATTATTACATATGAAACATTCCTACTAAAGTTATTTTTTAATTATTAAAAACAGGAATTTGGCTTGTAATTAGTGAGTCAAAATGGAGCTTACTATACCTTGAATATCAACAATAATTAACTTATGACCTGACCTCTCAAAGGTGAAATGACTGAAGGCCTAGGAAAAACATAAAAGACTAGGTTAGTGGCACATGACTATTTCAAATGTAAATAATAAAAACAGACTCACCAGGATATCTAAAAAAAAAACTTGCTTATTTCAATTGAAGTAAACATGTTCAGTACAAAAATATACAATGCAAAATTACATTTACAGTAGAAAAGATACTGCTTCTGAAAACTCTAGTGGATTGTCTCAAGTCTACATGGTTTCAAGATATTTGATTATGAAAGTAAAACATGAATAAAAAAAAGGAACTGTTTTTTTCTTTTAAATGCCATAAAAAACAGCTCTAAATGATAATTAAGTTCTTGTGTGTGAATTGTAAGAAAAATATTTTTACTGTGTTCTAAGCAAATCACATTTTGCTTAGCCTTCCTGCAGCAGTGGTGCTTCCGTTGTTATCTGCCAGCTGTCAGCTGGACAGCTCCTTTTTGTTGAATTTGTTTCCGTCAATAGAGCAGCAGTCTTCCTCTTCCTCTTAATTAATTATTCATTTGATTTGGTGGGCAACTTACATTAAAATGGAAAACATTGCCTTACAGGGCACAGGTGCCATTTCATTCAAATTTTCTATGATTTTTGTTTTCTTGCTTCTCAAGTGACAACTCAGCCTTCACCCATCTAGATAGTGACATTAGAATATTTTCTATTTCAACAGAGCAGGGCAAACTACAGCAAACCCTCAGCTAATGATACTGTAGGTTAATGATAGAAATAATATAACAAGTATTTGACACGACGACAGTAGGACGTAGAACGGAATGACGTCACTAAAAGTCATCTGTGCTTGCGAGAACATTAAGTTCTCATTGCACGGATTCTAGGACGCAATTTGGCCAAATCTACGTATGCAGGGAACGTAAGATACCCAGTAGAACAGTCACGAATGGGTGTTTCCATTCTAGCATCGCGTCGTCAAACAAATCAAAAGCTCTCTATTACTATACCTGTGGAGTTAGTCTCAATGCTTCGTCTCGCACAAACCCGGAGTTTGAGTTGTACTTAATGTAGTCACCCTCAATGAAGTTCTCAATATGGTAAAGAGGGCTGCCTGGCCTGTTTTTGAACTCTAAGATCGACATCGCCATTATGTCAATCTAATAAGGATAAAAAAGTAAGGTATCAAAATAAATTACATGAAATGAAATGAAATATTATAACCTAGGGGCCCCTGTTTTGGCCACCATCCCTAAGCACCTGTTCACCTGTGGAAGAGCAAATGTGTAACCTGTTCCTTTGCTTGAGCCACCTAGGTAGGGGTTCGAAATTGCACTAGGGTGGTGGCGGACAGTGACCCCTCAGAGATAATGCATTTTTATCGTGCCTTTTTTTATTATTAAATTTTATTTATTTATATATTTATTTAGCATACACTCAGCGGTTACCACCAGTTTAGCCAATACAAAGATATAAATGATGTGTTTATACCGGTTTAGGGGGATGATGCCGATTGTATTCCTCTGCCCACAGTTTTGCATCCATCTGTAGTCTGACATCGTTAAAGTAGACATCACGCTCTACTGATGCCATGTAGCGTTTTGAAACGAAATTACCGCTGTGTTTCCAGTTCTTTGTTCTGCTCATATTTGATATCTTTTTCCTGTAAAACAATTGATATTTTAATTTCATTATAATAAGCATTCCAATACCACTTAAAAAATGTGCACTTAATGTACCAGTGCGACCATCGGTAGGCAGAAAAAAAAAACAGCACTGTACTACTGCAAAATGATGGCAGTAAATAAAATCTTGCTTTATGCTACGAGAATCATCTAGATGATACTTGTATGTATAATATTAATCTATTATATCATGTATATTATGACATCAGGAATTGATAACAAATGAAACAAAACGAACAAAATTATCTGTATTTTTAGTCGTGCATTGTAAACACAAAACAATGCAAGCTACAGTTTTGCTAAATTTGAAATAAAAATTTCCGAGAACCTGGTACCACTGAAGGACATCCACAGGCCTAGACATTTCACTTTACGTAGTTACAAGTGTTTATCCTTGCTGTGACTGGTGAACAACCTTCTTCTTATGTGTTGGCCTAGGCCTAGTTAAATATTTATTTTACTTTTTTATTTAATAAACATTGAAAATAGCTTTTTAAGACTTATGTTTTAATAAAAAAATTCATGTTTTTTCCATTTTAAAATATTGTGCTCGTTAGTAATTTAGATTTTATCTTTGATTTAATCCATGATGGTAACTACGTAGAGCGAAATACTAGGCCTCTCAAAGTCCCCCAGTGGTAGTTGCCAGGTTATCGGAAATTTTCATTTCAAATTTTGCGAAAATGGTCTAAAGTATAACAAAAATTTCCATACAGTACAGTATACTGTACGGCTACTGAAAATCAAATCAAATTATTGATCAAATTCATTTTTATTTTAAATTTTACACAATACAACAAATTCAAAAATATTCTACTGCAATGTACAACATTATTGTAACATACAGTAATAAAAAATTTATCAGCTGGGAAATAAGGATCAACCAAGGTCATACACCACTTTCTCAGGAAGTGGTTATGTGCAACCCTTGAAATTCTTTGGAACTTAACTTCCTGAACATACCTAGATAAAATAGGAAAAAATGTAGATTTGGGCAATCTAAAAAAAATCAGTTTCTCGTCCCAATATTTTAAAAAAAAAAAGTGAATGAGGGCACTGTTTTCTCTTATTGTTTTTTTACTCCGAGATGGCAAATCCAAGATGGTCGATGTGAAACCACTTTTTGGACATATGGTTGCTTTGGTCTCTAATTAGAATAATAAAGGAGACATTTGTTAATTTGGTGCCACAAAAAAGTTGTCCTTAAATGGAGGTGGTCCTTATTTGGAGGGGTCCTAAATGGAGACTTGTAACGTATCCCCAACTACGAACAACCGAGAAAGGAATTTTACTGATGTGAGTTAAAATAAAGGAAATAAAAAAAAAAACAATTTGGTGAGGCAGAGAAAATGGATGCCTGAGGCGACAAGGCACTAGTATTTTTTTTATATTTTTTTTATTTGGATTTATATAAAGATACTTTACAAAATCCTTTACAAGTAAAGATACATAGCACTATACAGGTACACCTGAAAATCAGATTTATAAATGTTTTTATTATAAAAGTCATTGTATAAAAGTAAATTCATATTATTATTCAATTATATAATATGTGAATGTTTTTTTCTTTTGATATATATGTTTTTGATGTGCTGATTATTTTTAAGTGAATATGCTCTAATATTTGTATGTATTTTATCTCTCCGTTTCAGAGGTTTTGAATTAAAATTGAAATAGTATTCACGATTAATACCCCAGATCAAGACATACCATTAAATAATTATAAGTAATATCATTGGGAATATCATGAATACCCTTTCCTCTAAATTACTTTGTGAGCACCTGTTAAATTGAGGAATTTGAATATTGAAAGAGAAAATATTTTACTTGAATATAAAAAATAAATGAAACATTACCCATTAATTTTCTCTTAGTAATTTGTTGTATGCAAAACATCCGATTTAACAGTGAAGAACTGAATTGCATTGATCTAGGTGTCTTTAATTAAAGTTGAAATTGATTATAATTATTACCAAAGGTTATTTTTAAAAAGTCAACAACAGATGGTAGTATACACACATTTTTAGACTACAGTATGTTTTAGTTGACAAATATGTGATTATTAGTAGTTTCTTTAAAAAAAAAAAGGAAACAGTACAGTATACTGTACGGCTACTGAAAATCTCAGATTTATAAAATTATTGATCAAATTCATTTTTATTTTAAATTTTACACAATACAACAAATTCAAAAATATGCTACTGCAATGTACAACATTACTGTAACATCAGTAATAAAAAATTTATCAGCTGGGAAATAAGGATCAACCAAGGTCATACACCACTTTCTCAGGAAGTGGTTATGTGCAACCCTTGAAATTCTTTGGAACTTAACTTCCTGAACATACCTAGATAAATAGGAAAAAATGTAGATTTGGGCAATCTAAAAAAAATCAGTTTCTCGTCCCAATATTAAAAAAAAAAAAAGAGAATATTTCTCTTTTTTTACTCCGAGATGGCAAATCCAAGATGGTCGATGTGAAACCACTTTTGGGACATATGGTTGCATTGGTCTCTAATTAGAATAATAAAGGAGACATTTGTTAATTTGGTGCCACAAAAAAGTTGTCCTTAATTGGAGGTGGTCCTTATTTGGAGGGGTTCTAAATGGAGACTTGTAACGTATCCCCAACTACGAACAACCGAGAAAGGAATTTTACTGATGTGAGTTAAAATAAAGGAAATAAAAAAAAAAAACAATTTGGTGAGGCAGAGAAAATGGATGCCTGAGGCGACAAGGCACTAGTATTTTTTTTATATTTTTTTTATTTGGATTTATATAAAGATACTTTACAAAATCCTTTACAAGTAAAGATACATAGCACTATACAGGTACACCTGAAAATCAGATTTATAAATGTTTTTATTATAAAAGTCATTGTATAAAAGTAAATTCATATTATTATTCAATTATATAATATGTGAATGTTTTTTTCTTTTGATATTATGTTATTGATGTGCTGATTATTTTTAAGTGAATATGCTCTAATATTTGTATGTATTTTATCTCTCCGTTTCAGAGGTTTTGAATTAAAATTGAAATAGTATTCACGATTAATACCCCAGATCAAGACATACCATTAAATAATTATAAGTAATATCATTGGGAATATCATGAATACCCTTTCCTCTAAATTACTTTGTGAGCACCTGTTAAATTGAGGAATTTGAATATTGAAAGAGAAAATATTTTACTTGAATATAAAAAATAAATGAAACATTACCCATTAATTTTCTCTTAGTAATTTGTTGTATGCAAAACATCCGATTTAACAGTGAAGAACTGAATTGCATTGATCTAGGTGTCTTTAATTAAAGTTGAAATTGATTATAATTATTACCAAAGGTTATTTTTAAAAAGTCAACAACAGATGGTAGTATACACACATTTTTAGACTACAGTATGTTTTAGTTGACAAATATGTGATTATTAGTAGTTTCTTTAAAAAAAAAAAGGAAATAGGTAATGACCTAGAATAATTACTTCTGTATCTCTAGGCTTCCTAAACCAGAAGTTGAATGGTTATTGTGAACCCTGGATGCCAGGTTTGCATATCCATTTTCCACTGAAAAAGGTCAAATAACTGTCTTGTTACGCTTCAGCGATTCATATCATATGGAACAAAGAAAAATGACCAAGATGGCTGAGGCTAACTCAGGTCAATGTGCAGTTGGCTAGACATGAGGTGTTGTACTGTACATTGGTCATAATGGCATCTGTTTAGCCTATGGCCATTCCTTTCAAAATATCATAATATATAACACAGCATAATGATATGTATAGAACACAAAACAACTGCAGCAGTAAATTATATTTCTTTTTGACAAGAAACATATATTTTAAACTGACCTTAGAATAGAAGTAAATTTATGTAGTGACAAATCTGGTGAGAGCTTCTTTTGTAGGCGAACATGAAATTTTCACTTCATAAATTTAAATTTTAAATTTACTTTTTTAATTAATTGACTAGGCCATATTGTTTGACCATTGTTAGTTGGGTTTTGCACTGTTTTATGTTTTATTATCTTTATTGAATATTGTATTGTGTTACTGTATCAATGTTACAATTAATTAATATTAACTTTTAATGGTGATAAAACAATTTCGAAAAATATAGTCTGTTACTGTTAGTGTTTTAGTTTTTGGCTTCCTACAGTAGTATGGTTTGGTTTTGTAATGGCATAACTCTGACATAAATAGGTTATAAATGTGCCATAAAATCATGTAATAGAAAATAAATTTTGATGCGATATTCATAAAATGCATCATAGATAAGACAAGGCTTTTTTTTATTCCTTGTTTCGCGTACTTACTTTTTTAAAGATTATCGGAGGAGGGTGGAATAAAAATAAAAATAACATTTTGTTTTCTTATTTTGCAAATAGTTTTGCCAAAATCATCTAGATGGAGGAGAAAATAAGAATAAAGTTTTATTGGTGAATGTAAAATAGGATTATATGTATTATATACAATCACCGAAAAGGGAGAGAAAACGAATTGGTTTTCTGGACTACCAAATGTTATAAGAACAGGCACAAAACCGAACTATTTGGAAAACTAGATGCCTGAGGACCTGCCAACTAGGGGCAGAGCAGGATAATACCTAACACCTAGTATTACAATTTTATATCACCAAGGCATCAGGAACATATAAAAAACAGGTCTACAGTATATAAATCACTGAGTACTGTATAATAGAAAGACTAATGTATGATCGATACATAGCAACAAATTATAACATTATCATAACTAATCACTAGCTATTAGCAATTTGCCGAAGAGATGAGCAGTATATAAAGTCTGAATCAACCATAATTCAATTTATCCTTTTTCAAAACAAACTCAAAGGTCGAAACGGTTTGTTGATATTATAATATTGTCCCTGTATCTCTGTTGTTGATATTTGCTTTGTATAGTTCTACCTCAATGTAATGTTATTATATTGTACTACACAATTTGCCTATAAATTGAATCTGTTTCCCTGTTTGGACTCTTTGCAGATATTATTCTCCAGATGACGATTCAAAACTTCCAGACATTCTCAACAAAAACAACAGTTCTTTTTGGAACGTGTGTATACCAAAATCCCCATTTATGATTTATAATATTTGTTAAAGAATGTGTGGTACAGACAGAAGAACAAGATATATCAAAATGTAATTAGATATGTGACTTGTATTACTAGAAGAGTAGTAGTACAACCCAACAGATGGCTGGATTCTCAGATTGAGTGTGTGTGTGTCACTTATCAGAATTTATTATCAGTTATCATCTCTGCATAATATTTGCAGGCAGCAAAATAATATTAATAATGAAGATAATTAATTCATGATAAAGCCTAATGCTTTAGGCATTCCTTTTCATTATGCTAAATCTTTTAAAAATTTCTGTATATTCTCATGAGACGAGGCTTAGAACAGCAAATTACCATCGAAAAACAGGGGGTTGTCTTATGCACAACATATTTTTGATTTTTAAATCATGTTTGTCATACAGATATGTGTGGATTGTCTATAACTTGCAAATTTACTACTGACATGAAGCTACTCCTGTTAGTGTGAATGCAATTAATGCAAGGAAATGAGATTTTGATGAACAATTAAAAGCCCATTATAATAAAAGGCTACTATTTGGAGGATTGGCGCTATTATTTGGATCTGTCTTTAGCCAGCTACAGTAGATAGATTATCAATACCATAAAAAGTAGGAATTCCGACGACGAAAGGGTTCTTAAATGTTGACATACAAAAGTCGTCCAAGAACATACTCAAACAAGGGCTTAAGGTGAGACTGAACAAACACTGGGCAAAGTATTGTGAATATGCCTGAGAAACTAATTGTATTCATCCATGGGGTTTTTAATAGAGACCTGTATCATTACTTTTTTGTGGGAGCAGGGGCAGGGAGGGGACGGACAGAATAATTTATACTTTTTCTTCTTGGTGTTGAATGCATTAAGATATCAGCCTGGATTTTACGCTGCCACCATGCCTCAGTTAAGCAGATCCATGGAGGAATAACCAAAGGTCAGGGGCGGATCCAGGGACGTCCAAAATGGGGGCGGGGCACGAAAGTGGGGCTGATCGAGATAATACTACACTAGGGGTCTGGGGGAATTCCCCTGTGAAATTTATGTGTTCTAGATGCCTGAAAATAGCCTCTACGCAGTTTTAGGTGATCAATCTTTTCTTTTTCTTCTTTCTTTTCCCCCTTTTTTTACCTTCCAAAAAGGGGGGGGGTTTGCCAGGGTCACCTTTCCCCCCACCCCTAAAACTTAAACATATTTGTATGTGCTGCTTTTCTGAACGATCATATAGTCAATTATATTTTACATGTATGGTGTGCATATCTTTAGCATTACCTGCCCTATTCTAATCGTCCAGCATTGGTCATTATAAACTGTAATTAATGTACAGTAGACTAGAATTTTCACAAAATCAATAAACATAGAATGACCAGTCCTGTAACTGATGGCTAATCAATACCACTTTAGTCAATAGCCTACAGTCTATACCTGCATTTTAATTGTTGTACAGTATAATTCTAAACCCCTTGAATAATAAAAACTCATAATGTGCATGTTCTGCCCTATCTAACATAATCAGATAATGACCATCCTGTAACTGAAGACAAACCAATATAAAATTTTGACCTCCTTCCCCTATTAATTTCCTGATGCAAAATATCTACGGATTTTATTTTTAATGGTGGATAAGCCTATTATATAAGTAAATCCTGTAGGTCGTAGAGTATATAGTTAGTATAATGATAGATTACACAATATTAAAATATTATATATTTAATTATATATGATATTTAATCATACTAGATCTCAACAACAGTGCTATACACTGGACATTTAATATCCAACAGGGTGTGTTGTCTTACAATATTGGTAAAAGGTCAGTATAACCATGGTAGGTAGTATAAAAATATATCCATGGTATAACCAACAGACTGGAGGTATCGCTTGGTGGTATTGATATTAGATAATAAAACATGTTTTTTTTCATTACAAAATTAAACAAGGAAGTACTAATTGTAGTGAAGGGTAAAGGACAAACCTACACTAATGAAAAATATGACTCTTGGTTGCCATGACCACTACAGTATGATGATGATTGATGATTCTTTGTGTTGATATGGCTTTGTATTTAAATTCTTAAATTTAAAATATTTTTTTGTATCTTAGACACTAACATTGCTTTGGATTTCATACAGAAAACCAGCAAAATCTGAATTATATTTACTAGAATAACTTTGGACAAACTGTATTAATTTGATTCTTTTTAAAGCACAATTCAGACAATTCAATTTAATTTTTGGATATAATTTTTGAACCTTATTCTACATTCAGAATACTGCTATCTATACAACCAGAATATAAACAAGCATTGTACTGCACCTGTGTTAATGTACTGTTTACTTGTAATGAACAAATAAACTGATCAGAGTCATACCCTTGACCTCGTTTCTAATGTGAATGGAAATTTTCAATGATACTTCAGTGCTCCAAGACCTACATTTTAATACCTACTGACAGTACAATAGTTACAGTAGTTCACATGAGGTGAAGTGCTTGTAGAAGTAGGGACATTAGTGTCATGAATAATTAGCTTTTCATGATACTGATGACTGTTAACATGCGGACAGCCAGACCTTTTTTTTTTAGTTAAGATTGTCCTGTGTGTCAATACAAGCATAATGCCTAAATACAAACATTTTTAAATTTTATCAAGTCTGCACATATCAAAATGGTGTCTATAGTTTAATATAAATTGGCTGGAAAATGGTGTATGGGAACGAGTAACCCTGTTGCTAGCATGGCAATGTGACAGTAATTTTTATTGCCTCTGCCAAGTGCGAGTTTTCTCGTCCACTTTTTTTATGGGTTGGAATGAGGACCAATAAAGAATTATTATTATTATTATTATCATCAACTCTAGAACGTTACCCAGTTTTGACGAGTACACTTGTTGACGTTGACTTGTAGCTGGCAGTGAACAAACCATGAAACCTATGACAACAGTATTTTTCATTCCTTTTGTAGTACTATACAAGGACGGTTAAGGCTACAAACTGTATGAATTACTTGAATTGTGGGCCTGGAAACTACAGTATTTACCAAGTGCTTGGGGGTATAAAACTATTTTTATGCCTCCATGTTTGAATGAATAAACTGTCTTTGAACAGTCAATACTTGGGTCAATAGGCCATACTGTACTGAGCAGGGTCAGGGCCGGTTAGGTTAAGTTGACCAGCCTGCACCCCATGGCCATGCAAGTAAACTGATCAAGGACACATCTTAATTCCCTTCCTTTGTTCTGACAAAAACAGTTAAATTAAATTCAACTGAAACTGTCAGTACCCAATGTAGTAGAGAAAAAACATTGAGTGTATACTATGCAATAAACAACTATAAATTTATCATATACTGTATATTTAGAATATCAATTCTTTATCAATTTCGATAATTTGAAATGGTAGAAAGCGCTATGTCACGGGACGGTTGGTGCACTGACCCTTGCGTGCACACCTTCTATGGTACTGTAAAAAGATATGTTTTTGATTTTTTTTTTTAATAAAATTTTTTTTTTTCGAAAAATTTTTTTTTAAATTTTTTTATTAATTAGTTAGTAGATATTGTTTGTATTATCCCTTAATGTTTTACTTTGAAATCAATGAACCAGCAAACATCCCAAGGGTGATATTTGTCTTCAGAAAAAAAAAAAAAATAGCCTCCCTCCCTTATCACTTTTCCAGCCTAGACAGGGTGATGAACTAATAATATTTTCATAGGGCCTAATAAGAACTTAATAATGTATGGAATAATTCGAAGGAAACCAACAACACACATTACACAATAAAAAAAAGATGAAATTATTTGAACTAAATAATGATGATGATATTTCAACAATTACAAACTGATACTGTACTTACATTCGGAAGCATTCCCTCATAGCTCCATTTGCAAAAGGCTAAAGTAACAACAACAATGTTGACATTAGGTGAATAATTGAGCAAATCAATAGTCAAAATATCAAAGAATTATACTAAGAAGTGTAATAAGTAGTAGGTAAACTTCACTTATTCAAGAAGCACAGATCAACAATACATCATAGCCATAAGAAAACATTACAATTACATTTATTTTATAACAATGAGAATTAAACAAGATAAACACATTAATTAATTAATTATGTTTAGTTTAAAAAATAGTGTATAATGCTTGCATTTTTATAAAATAAACATTTAAAGAAGGAAATGGTGCTTGTAAAGTTCAAAATCAGACAAAAAATAAACATTAGTACAATAAACTGATTTCAGTAAATTTATGGAGTAGTACTGTATCTGTGACTTTAATACTCAAAACTTAAAAAGCCATGAATAAAATTTACATCAAACATATGATGTACAGGGATAGAGTTATGGTGGGCAAGGTAAATGGGGAAACCCAGCCTAAGTTTTTCACCCAGTCTAAAGCTAATTGCATGGCTCTTCAGCCGCCTTGATAAACTACCCTGCCCATCCTTAAAATCCACTCATATTATTTAGAGTTTTACCAATGTTATCAAGGAAATCAAATTTCTATATTAATATTATTATTATTATTCTTCTTCTTATTCTTATTATTATTAATATTAATATTATTATTAATTATTATTATTATTATTATTAATATTAATATTAATATTAATATTAATATTATTATTAATTATTATATTATTAATATAAATATCCTTATTATTATTATCATTATTATCATTATTATTATTATTATTATTATTAATATTATTATTATTATCATTATTATTATTATTATTAATATTAATATCACTATTATTATTATTATTATTATTATTAATATTATTATTATTATTATTATTATCATTATTATTAATATTAATATTAATATCATTATTATTATTATTATTATTATTATTATTAATATTATTAATATCATTATTATTATTATTAATATTAATATCATTATTATTATTATTAATATTAATATTAATATTAATATTAATATTATTATGACCCACAAACCCTGAAAATGTCTACCACCCACCCTTATTTTTGTGCATCTACAACCCTGGCAGTATACAGTAAATCACAAGATGAAGAATGATTAAAAACAATTTTGTGTGCCTATGGTAGTAGAGGATTTTCTACATGAAGCTCATGAACAATTTTAGCTGCATGCTGTCTATATGAAAATCTGTATTGCTGAATACATCATACTAGCATGGCTATTCAAAGTACTTCAAATGAAAATAAATTGGGATAAAACATTCCATACTAAATAATGGATGCACAACAAGTTTATATTCTGCAGTATATGTTAGTTTCTGTTTGTATTTAATTTGTGCTCTACAAATACATTAATACCATTACCATTTGTAATACCTGTGGCTTCTTTTTATTTTTATGATTAAGGCACAATGCCAGAATATAGCATTAATTAACGGAACTTGATTTTGTCTATTTTAAATACAGTTAATCTAAATTATTTAAACTTAAAGACGAGCAAACGTTCTAATTAAACTTAAAGACTTACCACATCGGCCATCTTCACGTAAACCATGTCCACAACCCAAGTTTGATCTAAGGCGTTGTATCGAAACCGCTTAGCCTTCTCCTCCTTAAATGTCTCCAGATGGAAATCAGCCCATGGATCTTTTTGGCTCGTAGCTTTTCTGATTACCCGTTGCCAACGACGTCTAACTGCCATATTAACAGCGCGAGGTTTCACTTCGTTCTGAGAAACATGATTGACAACCTCGATATCCGTAAGAGGAATGATGTGGATATCGTCATCCTCCTCCGTATCCATAGCTATCGGGTTTTCATGGAAGTTCACCGACATTCTATTTGCACTGACTTACTGTTGTTGGGTTTCTCAGTGGTATCTTTTCTTGTTTTCTTTAAAGGTTTACAATCCTATAATGGCCTTGAATCCAAAGAGAAATAAGGTATGAATTATTATAATTTATTTATTAGTATTTACCGTATTTATTCGAATAAACGCCCTCTCCACTGCCTCATTTGGAATAGACGTCTCCCTCGAATAAACACCCCTCTAAATTATGACTATAAACAAAACAAAAAATGGAAGCAACATCATATTCAACACATTCTATTACTGTAATGTTCTACTCCAGTAGAATTTCCTGGTGTTGGATCAGTAAGTCGTTATATGATCACGCAATAACACATTTTGGTGTTAATTTATATGTGTTGTATTCCACATTTACAGTAAAATAAAGGGACGCTTATTTGAGTATACATATGTTATAATAGACCTATCCTCCTAGACGTCCAAGCAAAGCAAAAAATAAAGAAATAAATAGCTCCCCCGAATGAATAAACCATTAAATGCCCACTCAACTCAGATCCTTTCTCAGCAATAATAAACGCCCCAGAGAGAGTGTTTCATTTAACACTGAGGGCTGCAATGTACCTAGCTAGAGTGAGGACTGAAAGTCTGAATAAAAAAAAGTAGTAGGTCTAGCCTAGACAGGCTTCTCCTCAGGCCTGGCCTAGCCTAACTAGTAGTAGGCCAGACAGAGGCCCTAGCTAGCCTAGTTACCGTATACACTATACGGTAGATGACATGAAGCCTACGGTATGTAGCCTGTAATGTATAACAAATACTGAAAGAGTAGCTTACATTTTCAGCACAATTCAAATCTTTCGATATTTCTCTTTAGAAGGCAGTCCTTGCAAATACTTGAATGTAACGAGCTTGGTAATCAAAACAGATATGAAGTGACTCATCAACTACCGCATGTTTACGTGCAGAAAACAAGGGCAGTAATGTTTACCAGCATCTGCTGACCCGGCCGTGAACCAATCATGAATATGCAATTAGTGAAACCCGACCAATCAACGATTTGATTTTATAACCGTTGTACACTGGAGGCCACCAGGGACTCCTTTCCAGAAGTAAATTAAAAATTAAATAATAAAAAAATCAGTAAAACTCGGATCAACAGAAATTTAAACCAAAACCATACACAATCACTACAAAACAATGATTATAATTAATTACTGTTGATGACCCATAAAAACACAAGCTTCATGTTTGCGGTAGCGTGGCCGAGTGGTCTAAGGCGCTGGTTTTAGGCACCAGTCATTTCGATGGCGTGGGTTCGAATCCCACCGCTGCCAACCTCTTTTTTTTTAAAGTTTGATTAGTCTTGGCAAAACTTGCAGTAAGAATATGCACCATTTTTATTTTTTATGTACATCAAAAATTATTTCTATCCCCCCACAAATAAACCATCTGCCAATTAACTATGCTGGTGGCATTAGCAGTGCTCAGGGAAACCATACAGACCGGCCTCAAGAAGTTTAGAAAAGCGTACATGAGAAAAGGTGTTTTTCGTGTCTTAGAATTAATCAATCACTCATGAAAGAACTTAGTGCCAAGGCTAAGTCTTTTTCTTAAATTTCCATTTTCTTTAGTGGCGGCGGATGCGCTAATTGGCCAAATATTAATATTATTTTATTTTCATTCGAAATTATCATCGCTAAACAAGGTATAAAAAAGTCCTGTCCAATCCATCTCGTAAAGTATTCGGTGAAGGTGGTTTAATTTCAGAGTAAAAAAAATACTGCAATATTGGTTGTTTTGAACTTTTGTCTTTTGTGAGCTAAAAAAATTGATACAAATTTTACAATTAAAAAACTTAACTGAGAACATATATCCTTGTCAACAATCAATGTGCAGTTAAATAATACCTTTGCTGTATCAATTTCAAATGTAGTAAATCAGTAAACTGCAAAACTACATTGATCTATTTTCGGCTGTTAATTTATTTGATCTATTTAAATGAGCTATTCAAAATTGTTGATGTTTTTGGCAGACGGTGTATTACCTAAATTTGAAGCAAATTTCATGTACTTTCTTTTACAGTATATGACAATAAATGGCCCAATTTTTAATCTTGTTTTGATGAAAGAGGTAGTCGGCATATCATGTTTCAATTTGGTATATTTTTTATGGTACAGTATAAGATGATAGTAACAATAATGATAATAATAAAGAATAATAATAATAATAAAAATAATGTAATGATAATAAAATTAATGACAATGATAATAATGATAATGATAATGATGATTATATGAAAGATTAAGTTTAATCGTATAAAGAGTTAAGTCTTTAGGGCCTTTTAAAATCAATGTTTGGTGAATGTTGTTTTTCCAATGGAAGTGTTTTCCAGAGTGTCTTGCCGATTGAGGAAAAACTACCATGTTTTGAGTTTTGTTGCAGATTGTTGGTAGGTTAAATGATTTGATGAACGAAGTGTGTAAACAGGTAACTTGGAGCGATATTATATGATATATGAGGCACAAGCAGAGCCATGTATGCACATTATTAAAAATGAGTGGGAGATAAGTTCCTTTAGAATGAAGGGATTGTGATCTTTTACAAATCTGAGTGTGGTGTTTTTTGCAAATTGATTTTTAATGGAAGTCCTAACAGAAGGCCATGTACTACCTTTGTATGACCAGGTATGACCGAGCCTCAGGGGAAATGTACCCTTGAACATGTCTGACTTCCTCTAAGTGGTTGTGCATTGTGGTGGCAATATTCTGCTTAAATCAAATTGGCTAAAAACCATTCGCTCGGACTTGCCTATTAAAAAATTTGCTCATATTTCAGCCACAACCATGGCCGAAGTGGGTATGCACTTGCTGTTAGTGACCTTTGGACCCCTCATTGGAAAATAATGATGCTGCTGCACTCGACAGTCGTCAGCTGACACGATTCTAGGATTCTAGCTTGTAATGACGATCCCTTCAGACTGCCACCACCAATTAGCAGACTGTGCCGCGTCGTCTAGCGCTCACAGGAAACAGAGTTGGATTCATTGCGTGACGGTCGTACAATGCAGTGAGTGCTCCGCTTTACTCTTTCGGTTTCAAAGAAAGCATCACAAGGATATTTTTTTCATATCAGAATAAAAAGGAAAAAATAATAATTCAATACAATTTTAATTTTTTTTTATCAAAGTATTATTTTATATTAAGACTTTTCTTTAAGATAGTTAGTAAAAAGTTCAAAGATCATAAAAGATTCATTCCCACCTAATGTAAAAAATAATAATGAAGTATCTTATAACTTATTATGCGACCGAATAAATTTATAAATTAAAATAAAAGTACAATATTAACACTTAAATTAAAATAAAAGATTTCTGAATATTATATATATTTTTTTTTTAATTATTTATTTAGGCACACAATACATGTGCCAAGGATTGTCAATAGCGAATATATCACTGTCCTACTTGTAGGTGACAATCCCTTTCACAAGACAAACATACACACACAATGCTTTACACAAACTAAATCTCAATATGAGATATTTAAATTGTTTTGGTCGTGAGAAAAAAAAATTCTGCAACACTGACAAGAATTGAACCCAGGACCCTGAGATAGAAAGGCAAGCATATTAACCACCAAACTATTCAACTCCAATACATAAACACAACAAGTATAAATGTAATAATAACAATTTTCACTGAAAGAAATTGGTAAACAATATTTTAAAAATTAAACAATGAATAAAAATTTTAAAAATGTTACATTTTTATCTATTTAATATAGAATAGAATAATTTGTATTAATATAATGCCATTAAACATTCTTATCTGCCATTACATCAATTATCTTTGTACTGTATTTATATATTGACCCATAAAGTTATTGAATATATTTTTAAAAATTTAATGTTATAAATATATATATAAATAGACCCCCATACAAATTCTACATTCTATGTATTTCTTTTTTATTTAGATTTACATAAATAAAAAAAAAACTCACAGCAAATTTGACAGTGAAATCAGTGAAATCCATAAAATTTTGACCTAGCGCATGGACTGGATCAGCACCCATCAAAATTTTTACGCCACAACAAAGTAGTATTGTGACCTGAGGAAGAGTGGAGTATATAAGCATTCATGCTTCACAACGGCCCAAGAATACAAGTAAGATACAAGTAAGATGTAGTTCTGAGTAGGGAGGCACAGTGTGAATCATACGACTTAGAAATTATTCGACTTAGGCACAGTCGACTTAGGAAAGTTTAACTGTATTTAAAAACTGGGGGAAAAAGGGTGGTTAAGCCCCTTTTCCCCTAGTTTTTAAATATTCAAAAATTTGTACCTCATTAACCATTCACAAGTTTTTCGTCAAACAAATTTTTATCTGTCTTAGAAAAATCAGTTCTATAACATATCAAAAAAAAGTTTTCCTACGAAGCCTGATTTTAACGTGTACATAGGCCATATTGCACTATATGTGTAACAGACAATGAGCTAACCCAGGCATTTGGGAGATTTTGTAATCTTACAAAAAGGAATATGAATACGTCATTATCATTATCGTCATTCGTGCCTAAAAAATTCTTGACAATATGCGGTAGGAGCTGAATATGACGCTTGGTTCATGCGAAAGGCATGAATCGCCAACGTTATGACAGATAGGCTACTGTCTAAAAATTTAATGATGTAAACCGTATTCGTTATCATTTTCATAAGCTTGCGAAAACTCCCTTTTAACTATCTAGATGAACCGGTATAACTTTATGGCTTGCACGTAACGAGTATGGTTTCCACACCAGTACTTGTAAAACCGCGATAACGGTAGGAATGAAGCAGACAATGCAGAACATTGAATAACGAAGATCGCTGAGCTGGGTGCTTGTGGCACTGCCATCCTTCATTTCATTATAACCATGGTTATTTAGGATACTGACAATCAGCATTGGTGCGAAAGACTGGGCTGGTTTGGTAAAAAGAGCGTTGAAACCAAACACTGAAGATGATAAAGGACTTCTGAAAATACAATAATAGACTCAATTTCATTCCAAAGCATTGTAGTACCGTAAGAGCATAGTCTAATAAAATTTATTCAATACAACAATAAATAACTATAATTAAATGTTTAATGGAACAACATGTGGTGAAACAATGGGATTAGGTTTTAAAAGCAGCATTTGATTAATTTTAATACACTACAAATTAATTTTTTTTAAACCAATAACCAAAGGAAGAAATAATAATATTATAGAGCTCTTTAGGACCCACATCAGCAGAGTAGCTATTTGTTTTGAGTAATTAAGGGATAAAAATTTGTATAAATAGTCAGCTCCAAAATTTTCTCATAACTGTTATTCCTATTAGGTCTTTCTTCATTTTTGTATGGGCGGCTGTTAGGACCAACAAACTCTACTGCCTCTATTATACTGCCCTCATCAGACCTTTCAAGATTATGAGAGCTTGTTATTTTAAAATTAAGGATTAGGATTTAGCTTACTTGCGGTTGTATCGCTGTTGATCTTCGTCAATGATGTCTGACAATGGTAAATTTGCAAAATTAAACACAGCATTTGAAAAACCGCTGAAAAAAAAAACGAAAATATTAATTCCGTATTTATAAATAAACACCCCACTTTGAATAAACGCCTCCTTCTATAGCCTCAATTGGAAGGAATACCACCATCAAATAGGTACCTAAAGGTGTTCATTTGTTCCTCAAATGCCTCTGCCCACCCCGCCCCTAAATGAATGTAAACAAGTCTAATGGAAGCAACATCATTTTCAACACATTCCATTAATGATCTACTCAAAAGAACATGTGTTAGGTCTCCTTTTACTCTAGTAGAATTAAAATTTTTTCCAACCTGGTTGGGATAAATGTTTCTTTATGATTATGCAATAACACATTTTGTTGAATTATGTAGTTCCATATTTCCAGTGAAATTAAGGGGTATGCATTTTGTGTATACATCCATATACACCAAAAAATAAAAAATACCTCCCTTAATAAACACCCCCACCCCTAAATCTTCCCCTGCCTTTAGTGAAAAATAAAAAAAGGTATTACTTTAACAGTTGGTTATTAAAAGAATTACTGTGAATGCCACTGTGGTTGTGAATGAGGATCTTATGAATGAGTTTCCATTAGTGCCTTTTCACTGTCGGTCAAAAAAAAATCTTGTGATCCCCTAGCACCATACTACATACTGTATGTGGCAAAGGCAAGCCAAACGAGTCACTGGTTGCAAAAAAATCGACTTTTAGTTATTAGTACAAGGTGAGATATAAAATGGTAAAAAAATCATTTAAATCTGACATTTCGTTATGAAGTTACAGGAGTTTAATCATACAACTGTTTAAAGAACAATATTTGAGAAATCAGCCTTCAAAGTTTATGATTTAAGGCATTTCTCAGGCAAAAACCATCACTAAATAGTTAAAAATGTTTGTTTTTACATTGAAAAAGGGGGAAATAACAGCATAGCATGATATATAGAAAGGTTAGTTTAGTGCAATAAAATAGATTTTAAAAATTCTCTGAAACAGGCCAACTATTGCCCTCTAAATAAATTTTGCTATTTTAAGCTCTTCAATAAAAAAAAAAAATATGCAAAAACAGCCAATAGCATCACAGATTTCCAAGATGAGCCTTTTTGGTTGGTCAATATGGGCAACACAAAGATATCTGTATCATATTTAATGCAATTAATTAAATGTACAGTATTTTACATGTTTCTCACTACTTACCTATCGAAAAGCAAGAACAAGGCAATAAACCAAGTATGTTGAGGTCCGATAAGAAACATAATGGAAGACAAGATGAGCTTGGAGTAAAATGAGTACAGCATTACTCGGTAGTATCCTATTCTTGCCACTGTCGAACTCAATAGCAAAACCAAAATCTAACAAAAATATATAATAATTACTACATATTATACATTAAAAGATTTAATGGTTGATTGATAATGCAGTAGTAGAGACAGACCATGCACACAAATCACATATTCAAGTGGAGGCGCCAGAGATTGTTCCGAGAGCAGGTCCCCACCCACCTCAGCCCCCATCATGGTTAATAATAATAGTGTAGTTTTATATAGCTCACGTATTCATTTAATGCAAGATGCTTAAGGCGCTTGATATGTGCACTAGGTTGATGGTGGGTGCCTGGGGTTTCCAAAAAGTTTTTCTATCCAATTCAGGGCAACATTTGATACAAATGTTTTAAAATATTATTTTTTTTATCCCCCAACGAATCTCTCCTAATTTCAACGATATGGGGGAACAAAGCTGTATAGTCCCCTAATGTAGCTCCCCCATAGCACCGCATCTGCCAGTACTTAGGCAATAAATTTACAATAGTATGAGAAACCAAACCTGCACTATGAATATCTCACCTGTGGAAGTATTTGTGTGGACCCATATATAGATTTACGAGAGAAATTACTGAGATCTTCATCTGGTATAAGTTGGTCTCCGAGAATCGCAATGAAACTGACAAGGTACTGCAAGTGAAAAACCATAAGAAAATTGGTCGCGATAAAAGAAAGAAAATTCTTGTCACAACAGATCTGTTTAAAACACTGAAAGATGGATAACTTGGCGTTATCTGGTTCAAGCAACGACTCTGCCTGGTGTTTCTCGAACATGGCATCCTGATGCGTGTGCACATTCCTTGCTGAGAAAGTCATCGCTAACCAGCTGATCAATGCAATGACTACGCAACACATTTGAAAAGCACGAAAATTATGCATGCTATCAGAAAAAAATTCTGTAAAAAACACACTCGATGCTCCAAGGGTTTTAGCAATTTGGCTCCAGTTTGTCAAAAGGATTCGATCTTCATACTTTGTGGAAATCTCTGCAAATAATGCGCACTGGGCAAGGAGAACAAATGTAAAAAGCGCATCATAAAAAGACAACGTGACCATCAAGTGAACCCCACAAAGCCAGTCATTCTTTTCGTAATCACGCCATGGAAACCAGGGAAAAAGAAAAGAAATCACAAAAATTGGCGCACCATAGAGAATGGATAATTTACGCTGCCGGAAAACCGCAATATTAGAGCTGTCCTGTAAGTAGGCAAACAAAGGATCGTTGATGGCGTTCCACAGAAGATATATTACTTGAGAAATTTGAAACCATGATTCAGATATTCCATATTTATTGAGGAACAACTTTACGTAATAAAAACTAAATACACCTGTCATTAGACTTGCTCCAAATGTAGTGAGTGAATAGGCAAATGCATTGAGATGCAGTGTTCTTCTGGTACTTGGTGCCATATCAATATGCTGTTGGCTGTTGTTATTTAAAGTAGTGGCTTCTAGGTACAGTATAAAATAAAACAACAGAAACAGATTTTTATAAAAATTATTTAATATTTCTTAATATTTAATTTAATTCAATTTCATTACAAATGAAAATGCATCATTTGGATAATAATGAAAAGGCAAATATTAAAAATTACATACATTAAAAATGTAGTGAGTGGATAGATCAGAAACTGACTCCATTGTTCATAATTAACTCCATGACTGCACAGATAGTTTATCTGCCTAGCTCTACTTATTAGTAGAATAGTAAGTTGCTTGATTACACTTGTTATCTCTGATCTTTGTATACTACATTGTATCCGACTGCTAATTGGTTAATTGTAAGACTATTGCTAATTATGTATGCATAAGCTCTTTTTATTTGGTTTTCAATTTTTTACTTTACACCTGATGAAGCCGGCATTGACTGCCAGCGAAAGCTTGCGTTTAATAAATAACATCTAAGTTAGTCTCAGAGTGCTGCCTTTTAATTTTCATTGTAAAAAATGCATTGCACAAGATATAAAAACATTCAAATTCAGAATAAAAAATTACAACAATAACATTGCACAGATTCAAAAAAGGATTTAAAGAAAATAAATAGAGACAAAAAAAAGGGGGGGGGGGAAAGGATATTTATTTAGGAATGGCAGTATGTATGATTCTATGAATGATTGAGTTGCTAAACTTGGCAGCAACTAAGCCTCGCCTGCTATTTCCTACTGCACTAAACATAGACCTACTCCTACTTACTCTAGCTAGGCTAGGCCTATGATTTTTTGGTACTTCCACTAGGCTAGCATACACCAGGCCCAGGCCTAGCTATACTTCTCTAGTTAGAAAGAAGGCCCTACCTAGCCCCCTATCGATTACCTATATTATTATTAGCCTATGGTTAGGCCTCCTGCGGTAGCAGTACAGTGGCAGTAATGTAATGAAAGTTTTGTGTTTAAAAACACTTTATTGCTTAGCTACCTTGTTCTAGGCCAAGAACGCTCCATACACCCAAGACTATAATTATATACCGCAACCGGATAAGCCTGGCCTAGCCTCTACGCCTGCCGCCCTGCCCAGAGAGGGCGGTAGAATAACTAACGACGACGCTGTGTGTCACGTCTAGCCTAGAGACTAGGGAGGCCTAGTCTGCACCAAAAAGTTTCTTATTAAAAGATCTTTGATCTTTCAAAGTGTGCCAATGTTTGAAATAAAAAATGTATATTTTAAATAAATAAATAAATAAAATATGGCATAGGGTCTACAGTAACTATCTACGGCTCTGAAAACATTTTGTTACAAAAAGTATATTTTATTCTCAACGCGCGTTTTACTTATCGGAGCAGCTTTAAGCCTTCACTCCGAGTCGCCATCTTTAGCGCAATCAGGTTTTTTTGTAATTAATCGGCGGAAGTAGGTTGGTATTCAGCAACTGTAAAACCATATTTCGAAGTATCAGATTCTATTATATATCCGTACATTTTTGTTAGATAAAAACTGGTGTTTTTTCTGCATGCAAAGCTAAGAAGAAATACATAGGCTAGCCCTAGGCCTATATGATAGGCTGGGCCAGGGCCTAAGCCCTAAGCTAGGGCCTAGGCACGGCCTTTTTAGGCGGCACTCAGTACTGTAAGTAGGCCTGGCCTGGTACTGCTGCTGGGTCTCTGATCATGTCGGCCGCCCGGTTTGTTATGCTAATAAACAGCATTATGTATGGTGCACCAATAGGATCATAGACAGCTTACATTACTCACACTGATGACTGCAGCTAGCCTAAGTTTTATTTATTAGTGTATTATTAGTATTTTGTCCTTTGTTTGGCCTCATGATTATGTGGTGTTACTAGGTACCGACCCACTTGCAGCTAATATAGTAATCAATTATTAGTTATTAAGAATACCGTATTCAACAGTTTTATTTGAACTTGTATAACATTGTTTTCACATATAGCAGATTAAATTATGCATTATAAAAATGAAACCTGCTGTGTATTACTATTATTGATGAAATAGTCATATGCATAGGGGCCTAAATTATATTATAATATAACTGATTTATTACCACTTTATTAGTAGTAGGCCTGCATGACTTGTAACCAACGAATTACCGTAAAAAAATTGGGCTATTACTTTCGCAGTTTCAATCTTTCGTTGTGCATTTCGCTTGTGTCCTTGAACAAGGCACTTGTTAGATTGATTATATACATTGATTCAGTCTACCCAGCTGTATCAACGGGTGCCAGCAAATTGCTGTGAGTAACCTGCGCTGCACCAGCATCCCACCCAGAGAGAGTGTTACACTCTCATCCGCCTCACGCTACAGAAACTGGAGATAAGCTCCAGCCAATATGAGCCCTAGTGGCTCCACAAGGATTTACTTTTTTTTACCTTGATGTGGTCTTAAAAAGTTCTATATTAATTAACAAATAAATTTACTTTTTAGATATTTCAAAATGGCTGACGTAATTGAAGCCATAAAGAACTACAAAACTGCACCATTTGATGCAAGATTAGACAATTTATGTCAACCAATACATCTGTCTCTTATACACATCTAGATGTGTATAAGAGACAGGGATGAATGAGTTGTGAAATAAACATTGGCGAGGAATTATGAAGTGCTTTGAAAACAAATAATAAAGTCTTGTAAGTAATTCTCTGTGTTACAGGAAGCCAATGAAGGTGCCTTAACACAGGAGTGATATGATCCCTAATTGGGCTTAAAGTGACCAAACGGGCAGCTGCATTCTGAACTCGCTGAAGTTTTGAAATATCCTTACGAACACCTTTTACGTTCTTTTGAAGCACGCACTCTAGTTTGTGATAGTACTTTATTTCAGATAGGATTGAGTTCGGCCCCGTACTTTCTAGTCTTTTTTTTCTCATTAGAAGAAAAATGCACCTTCATACACATGTATTTATAGGCCTATAATATGTATATACAGTATTAGTGTAATATTGTATTATACACTGCTGCGTGCAGTGTTGAACATCCTACCAAAAATCGACTACAGTATATGGAAATATTAATGCTGTGACAGACATCAATAGGGAAAGGCGCCAGTGGCGTATCTAGGGGGTGAACGAGGAGGGGGAGCTGCTCATGCCACTCCATAAAAAAGCTTCCATACGCTGTCACTTGACACTTGAAATTTTCTAAGTAAAAAAATTATGCTGATTCAGAAATCACCTCGTACCACTTTATTATGCGAGAATCGAGCACTTCAACATCACAACCCCTTTACCCATTTCAATTCCTCAATACCTTCAGATATGTCACCAAAAGGTGCATGCGTTTTATTGGACATCCTTGGCGAACTAAGCAAGAACTTAGAGATACTGGTATGATGATCTCACCATGGACGCAAACGGATTGCTTGTCCCACAAGAACTTCCATTGATGCACTCATACTGACCCACCGGTACCAACTGCAATGCAGAATCGTAGTGGTGGCTGATTGGAAGAACGAGGCCAACGATCCCGAGCAAGCTTGACCTGATGATGTTTATACAACTATAATATCAATGAACTACTCGTAATGTCCAAATTTTAAACTGACCAATCAGAATGTGAAATTTAGTAGCCATTGATACGCGCTTTTTTTACGGAGAAAAAAAATGAATGTTTATACTGTTAAGTCCCCACACCTTAGCAACAATATCCAATGGTCGGACGTAGTTGAAAATCTGAGTTTACTAAGAGCGAAGATACTCGTCTTATTCATAACCCTGTTGTAAATACATCTGGACTGGCTGCTAGTACCTGAACTTCATATAATTTGTTCGTGTCTCAGCTATTCGCTTCGCAAATATATTTTATGTACTGTATTTCGAATAAATATATTACAATTCCTGGTCTGCAAGCATAAAATGAAATTAAACAACAAAATATGTTTGCCGTGAATTTTAATGGGTAACAAAATTGGGCATCACTCTTCATCATCCCATAAAACAGGGACATGAGAAGAAGAGCATACGTCAAAGTACAAAAACATATTTAAAGTAACATAGTGAAATATGATTAATGTTGGCATTACAACCCCAGTGGTAATAACTTTTAAGGATACTGTATTCTTTTAGGAATAAATCTGATAAGATTGAGCACCAGCTTAGTGTGGTGAATATGGCGCAGGATTAATAGTTTTCTCAGATTGAACCTAGATGAATATTTCTATCATTTCAACATCTACTACAAACATAAAAGTCAAACCACATTGTAAATGTTTACAAAATAGGCCTACATACAACAATTTGAATATTAAAACCCTATGTAGTGTGTAACCCTTGCGATTTAGGCCTGTATTTATAAACATTATAAATTACTTATTTCAATATTGGGTTTAAAAAGTTGTAATTTACTTTTTTAAATACAATATCACGTTTAAAATTACTATACTTAAATGCAACAATTTCTCATATACCTACGACGGTAGACAATCTGGCTTTATGTATACGAATAGACGTTTTCTCAAATAAACAAGAAACAGGTAAATTTCATGAATCCTTGATAATTGAACCAAAAGGACGCAAGTGTTGTTTTTAAGATGTTTCGGACATTCGGAGTTTTCCTTAAGTTCATATTCATTTATATCTAGGCATATAATAACAAATATAAGTAAGTAGTATATAGTATATTAATATACATGTACAAATGGCATAACACTTGATGGTGCTGTTGGGAACAATATTTTTTTTTTTTAAACAGATAAATGTATGTAAATGTAAATGTTCTAAAGCTCTGACACATGTTCAAATTTTATGCGACAAAAACAAGTGGCATGCCTAAATATTATCATGATTACATCACATCATGAAATAATAATAATAATAATAATAATAATAGTAATCGCTACACGCTATCGCCGACTCCTTTGGCGACGCTGATTGGTCTGTTGAATCAGGGAGCGATTGCGTCTAAGACTGTTACGCTGCAGTGCAAGGACTGCAGTGAAAACATAGCGACTGTGTTGCGATTGTATGAAACCAAGCTTAAGGCGCACGTTTCCATCTCAGAGAGCTGAGCTATTATTGACTTACGAAGTTGTATCATTTCTATCACTGTTCCGCATGAGTTATAGATAGTTAAATTAAAAATGGCAGATCCAAGAATTTGATACAGATGGGGCCAGGGAGGGACTTCCACAGACCGAGGATCCACCCAGCTCAGGCCCACCATGCTGAGGAATGAAAATCTATTATTATGGCACCAGATGGCCGGGAATTTCACTCTCGGATTTAAATTTGATTTTTTGATTATTTTCTTTGAAGTTTTGGCCGGCTCGCACCTCCCATGAATCCGCAGATTAATTGTATTCCACTGTGCTTTCCCGGTGCAATGTCACAACAACATATAATTACGTGTATGAATAATCTAGATATTATGTAGTGCCTAGAATAATTGTAATACCCGAGTACATCACACTTAAGTAAGGTTTCCATACAATCGCTACATGTTATCGCCGACAACTTTCGGTGATGCTGATTGGTCGGGAGCATCCAAATTCCCTCTGGGACTGCTACGCAGTACAGCGATTGCACTGGAAATATTTTAACGTCAGTGTAGCGATTTTAAGGAAACCAAGCTTTACTACTCAGTTGCGTGTTCAAGACCTAATCTAACAATATACAAACATCAAGAAAACGATACAGTAAATTCTTCTATCCTTTTTATACTGAGTAACCTGCTCAGTAAAAAAAATATATAACATTTTAATAATGTAATGAGTAGTAGCGTAACAACTTTGTTGTCAGCTTTTAATTTCACCAATTTCATAATAGCCCTAATGTGTATTTTTAAATATTTTATCTTATTGCATGTTTGGTGTAATATTTCTTGATCGGTTTGGTGATAATGTAATGTTTCTTATTGTTTATGCCAGATTTAAGGAACATTTCTGTTTATGTATTTTTATATGTGAATAGACCAATAAATAGTATACTATTTTATCTTATCTTATAATTTAAATGAATTATATTTGTAATTACTGAATGGGAGTGATTCTCTGACATATGTTATAGTAATTAAGTTTACTTAGAGACCAAACCCTCCCATTCAGCTGTATTGATTTCCAATAAAGATAAGAATGATAAGAATAATTTAATTTAATAATGAAGCTTATATAGAGTAGAGTTCTTTTTAGTCGTGAGAAAAAAGTGAACACAGGGCAGGTATCATAACCACCAAGCTATTCAACTCCACGCAAAGCTTATTCTGCTTGTCCTAACTAACATATATGTGTCGCTCCGAACGCTTTCTTTCGGATTTTTCACTCTCATATTTTTCATTCCTAATGAATTCATTCATTCTGTCGAGCATCATGATGAATTTCTGATTCATCGTGTCACAGACTTCCTGCATTGGATCGATACCTGTCAAAAGAATACATCATAATTCATTAACATTTTATTGACTTATTTGTTTATTCATTCATTTATTCCATAGGCGGTAACACTACTTGTGAAGTGGGGTGCGCCCGGTATACACTTTTAGAGTGGAGCGAAAAACCAAGGCTGGAGTGGGATTGTCTTTGGCCTACGTTCTCTGGGAGACTATTATTATAATTAGTTGATTGTTTGTACGTCATAATGTAAACCCTCATGCCTACTTAAGCAAGACTTTTTCAGAGGGCGGAAAAAAATTAAAAATAAAATTTAGGTTTTATTTTGCAAAAAATCATCCAATGGGAGGAGAAAATAAAAATAAAATTGTATTGTTGAATGTAAACAGTGTAATAGGATGGTTAAATGCTTTAAATATTAGGAAGAAATACATGTCTTCAGTGGCGGGCGTAATAAAAATAAAGAAAAACTTTATTTTGTTCTGAAATTTACATTACGTTGCATTGGCGGCGGGTGCGCTAATTGGCCAAAAAGAAAATTTATTTTTATTCTAAAGCATCATTATTGGCGGGCGGCAGGTTCGCTAAACAAGGTACCGTACTGTATGTAAAAAGTTTCGCCTTACAAACCAAAATCGGTAATATCAACGAGATCGATAAACAACAGCCAATGATCTTGTTTGTGGTGGGGCCTACAGGGAGGGTAGTTAGTATCACTACAATATTTTTGGGTGGCTTAGGCCTACCCTGTGCCGCCGCCAGTATTTATTCGTTCATGTACGTTTGTTAGTTCATCATTTAAACAAATATTAAATTATTCACTCATTCATTCATTTTAATAATAACAACAAAAATAACAATAACAATATTATGAATAAACTTCAGATAGCTCATTTTACAATACACATGTATTTATAGGCCTATATATACACAGTACTGCATATTTAAATGTTATCATGGTAGGACTCGCATAAGCATGTAGGCATATTCATTCATTCCATTTTTTTAATTATTATTAGGGCTGGAGCTTTCGATTTGTTCGACGACGCGACGCTAGAACGGAATCACTCATGCGTGACCGTCCTATCTGGCGTCCTACGTTCTCTGCATACGTAGGTTTGGCCAAATTGCGTTCTAGAATCTACTCTACGAGGTGACCTCAACGTTCTCGCATGCGCAGATGACTTTTATTGACGTCATTACGTTCTACGTCCTACCGTCGTCGTCCAATCGAAAGCTCCCTATTATATACTCGCTGGTTTGACGTCATACCTTCTACATACGTATGCTTTTTCTTCGGTTTTCTCACTCGCTTTTCTGAAAATCCGGTCCAGAGTTTGAATCTTTCAATCATAAAATCAACGATTTCCAACGAGTTCTGCATCTGTTCGTTTTCGGCTCTGGTCCTAGCAAAGGCCTCGTTTACAATGGTTAAGAAGACGTTCATCAGGATAAATACTATCATTAAGATGAAACTGAAGAAAAACAGCGGACCTAAGATTCTGTTGGTTTGTTTCATTGCTTCGAAGTCGAATTTTCCTTCGGAAAACATAACGTTTCATAAAACATAATTTTAATATACATTTATTATAATATGTAACACAGTAATAAGTATATAAATATATATATATATATATATATATATATATGTGTGTGTGTGTGTGTATGTATATAGGTCTATATAAATAAAGA
>NW_022684135.1:1458938-1460919 GCF_011630105.1 Anneissia japonica | reverse complement strand
TATATATATAAAGAACGCAACGCGACGACGTGTGCACAAACGGATTGTTTTTAATGACGATCCGTCAGACTGCCACCGGCAATCAGCAGACAGCGTCGCGCCGTCTAGCGCTCACGAGGAGTACGACGCAGTGAGTGCAAGGCTTTATTATGCAGAGAACTGTTCAGAGAACTATATATTTTGTGTTCATGAGGCGTAAATATACGAATTTGTAGTGCCCGTATAAACGTATAAAAATTCGCTAAATTGGATCAGCCCGAAATACTAAAACAATGTAAAAAAACGGGGACTTCTAAATCAAATAATAGTTTGGTTCTTCAGTTTACGATCCATTTTAGTTAAAGTCAGACTCCGGAGGAAAAAATGTTTTGATATGTTGTAGCTGATTTTTCTAAGACAGAAAAAAGTTGTTTGACGAAAAACTGGGGAACGGTGAACGAGCTACAGGAGGAAAAAGGTATAAAAGTGGGCGGTTACGCCCCTTTCCCCCCCCCCCCCAGTTTTTAAATATTCAAAAATCTGTATCTCATTCACCGTTGCTCAGTTTTTCGTCAAACAACATTTTTCTGTCTTAGAAAAATCAGTTCTACAACATATCAAAAAAACTTTTCCCTCCGGAGCCTGACTTTAAGTGGTTGTTATTTAACTTTCTAAAATGCATTGGGTGAGTTTTGCTTAATCACGAACCACAAAGTTAGCTAATGCTTATAGTTGTTAAGAAAGTCCTACTGACTTTGAATGGTCACTCTGGTTAGACAACAATAAATGTTTTACTTTTTCCATATAATGATATGTAATTTCATGTGTCCAGTTCTATATAACTCTCTATTCCAACAATAGGCCTATACGTTTATTATGTTATGAGAATCTTACCTAACAGTGTTGAAAAAAGTGACTCGAACGTTCCCACGATCGTGCTGTACGCATATAATCTTGTACCGAATAGCATATACCCGCACGCACCATACGAAGCAAATATGATCAAAAACATGAAAAAGAAGTTTAAGAGTTCCTTGTAGCAAGACCCGATCGTGTTGGCCAGAAGAAGCATTTTCCGATTGAACCGAAGCAGTTTCAAGAACTTGATTGTAGATATAAATAACACAATGCCAATGATGTAATAATAGAGCTTAAAGACAAAACGAAGATAATGCAATCAAATGGCATCTCATTTTAATAATTTTGTATTTTTGACCAAAGTAAACGGATGAACCCTTTGTTTTTTATCCAGAATAATTAAGCATTGTTATGTTGGTTAGAGTAGCTCTAAATTGACCTAACATTTTGTATTTTACTATTATAATCATTAAATATTCTTCCTTTGTTAAGAAAGTAAACATGAACACTTCTTTATCATTTTATTAGTGCGCAGGTACGTCAAATTTTATGAAGACGACCTTACGTTAGGAAGCTTTCGATTGCACGAGGGTAGGACGTAGAACGTAATGATGTCACTGAAGTCATCTGGGCATGCGAGAACGTTAAGTTCTCCTCGTCGCGTGTATTCTATGACGCAATTTGGCCAAATCTACGTATATGCAGAGAAAGTAGGACGGTCACGCATGAGTGATTCCGTTCTAGCGTCGCGTCGTCGAACAAATCGAAAGCTCCCTACTGTCAGCAAGCAGTGGCGGCGCCAGGATTTCCCCGACGGGGGGGGTCCAATCTCCCCGACGGGAGGGCTGATGTCCCCGACAAGAAAAAGTGGGCGTGGTCGGGCGAAACCTTTCGAAAGTGGTCCAGGGGACGTAGCCCCAGAAAATATGACAATTTAGGGGTTTCAAAGGCATATTTAATCGATTTTATAGCCTAATAATAGGCCTATGTACAAAATACATAATTGTACAAAATACGAATTGTGGTTTTTCTCCCCGACGGGGGAGGGGAAGGGGGAGGCCTCCCCGACGGGGGAGGGGAAGGGGGAGGCCTCCCCGACGGGGGGCTGTAGCCCGAAGGCCTCCCCGACGGGGGGCTGTAGCCC
>NW_022684135.1:1448973-1458913 GCF_011630105.1 Anneissia japonica | reverse complement strand
ACCAAAGGGACGCCAGATCGTTATAGGGTAACCTCAATATTAAAAATATAGCTATCTACCTGATCCAACTGTCCAAAAAATTGGAAGTTCATAAATCCCCTGATGTTTTCCTCTCGCTCCGACTGGAGCTTCTTGATGACGAAGTAGCGGTAGATAAACACAACGAACGCCGTCAAACATAAAGACAAAATTGTGAACTCCAACAGATTACTGACATTTTTAAAATACACATTCTTGTTTTTCTTAAAGACCATGAACTCCTTGACAAGAAACCAGAGAATAAAAAGGCCAAAACACACTTCACACATTATGATCAAGAAACTATTAACGCTGGAGTAGCGGTCAATCAACACGGGCTGGAAGTTGTAGTAGGCCACAGCACCTGTTTGTAATAAAAAATGAAATTATATTATAAAAGTTGAACTTTAAAAAATAGTTACCTGAGATAGTGACAAAAGTTTCTCCCAACTTTCTATCCAGACACTTAGCCAACAGGCCACCGGGATTTCCGTTCGAGTTTTGTTGATTTTTATCTGAATACCGGTATTATTGGAAATTCAAATTCGATTAGAATCATCTGATTTCACACTCTTTTGCACCAATGTGGTAGAATAAAGAGGAAAATACAATGAAATACTCAAAACCGTATAGCGGTAATACTAGAATTATAATTTAGGTTAAAGATATCTTTCTTTGTTATATGGATAGGCATATGTACGTCCGAAATTATAGTTGATTGATTGATAATAAATGCCGAGCGTTAAAGAATATACGAGTGTGAAACATTTCGCCAACCACGATTCAAACCCGGTACCTCTGCTGTCTACAGACGGTTTAACAACTGGGAAGCTAGAGCTTCGTTAGAAATTAGAATTAGAAGCAACTGATTTCGCACACTATTAAACTGGACACTCACTGCGTCATACGACGGTACTTAGCGACCGTCGGCCAACGAATCTACCTGTGTTTTCTGTGAGCGCTAGACGATGCGACGCCCGGCCGTCTGTTGATTGTCAGTCATAAGTCTAATATTGCAATGTCGGTACAGTAATTATTTTTAATTATATTTTTATTTTTCTCAAATTAAAAAAAAAAAATCCATGGTTTTAATCCAATTTGAGGTGTGTGTAACTGGTCATATTTTTCGCAATATCTTTCCACCACACATAAGCGTAGACCAGTAAAACTGACATTCTAACATGCCGAAAATGTTTATCCATAACCATTATTTTCTGCTTCATATACTGTAGGACTTATGTAATTAATTTTTAATTCAGATTGATATTTTTCAAAAAGTAGGCCTAAATTGTCATATTAGTGCATAGGTTATTTAAAGTTTAAAAAAGAAATCCTACATAGCCTACCTCCGCTTGGTAAGAATTCAGCAATCATGTAAGCGACGCCATAAAGATTTGATGGTGGGTTGAAGACTGAAAATTCAAAGAAAACAGCTCTAGTGAGTTGATCAACCCATTTCGTCGATTGTAAATACTCAGCAATTTTCCAGGCATCATCGACCTTGTGTCCAAGCTCAGCTACGTAGCCACCACCCCCATAGACGGTATACTTCCCCCAGTAGGGTAGTGATCCAAGTTCAAACCAAGTCTTATATCTCCATACCTTTTCCAATCCAACTGCGTTTTTGTGATCTAGACAAAAACAAAATGCAAAATACTTTGATTGGACTTTTGTGGGTTAGACTAAACTTGTAATTGATAAAAACCAACCAACATCTTATTTTTATATTGTTTCTTTTTCTTTTTTTCTTATAAGATTTTGTGTTAAACCATTGTACTTTTGTTAAATGTATAATTTTGCCTATACCAAAAAAGAAAATTTCCTTTATTCAGTTGTATGAAAAAAGGTGTCTCTGGCGGGATTCGAAAATGCAACTTCTAGATATCGAGGCGAGTTTCATACATCTTAGACCACAGAGACCAGGTTATACGCACAGATCTGAACCTCAAACACCACTATGGTTTAGCTAAAAAAGGTCGCAGTTTGAAATTATAATAAATACTATTCAAATTGGGTTTGCTGGGTACTGTAACAACATATTATTTATCTACTTTTATATTGTATTTATGGTGCTATGCAGCAAACTTGATTTTATATTAATGTATGTATGTATGTATGTATGTATGTATGTATGTATGTATGTATGTATGTATGTATGTATGTATGTATGTATGTATGTATGTATGTATGTATGTATGTATGTATGTATGTATGTATGTATGTATGTATGTATGTATGTATGTATGTATGTATGTATGTATGTATGTATGTATGTATGTATGTATGTATGTATGTATGTATGTATGTATGTATGTATGTATGTATGTATGTATGTATGTATGTATGTATGTATGTATGTATGTATGTATGTATGTATGTATGTATGTATGTATGTATGTATGTATGTATGTATGTATGTATGTATGTATGTATGTATGTATGTATGTATGTATGTATGTATGTATGTATGTATGTATGTATGTATGTATGTATGTATGTATGTATGTATGTATGTATGTATGTATGTATGTATGTATGTATGTATGTATGTATGTATGTATGTATGTATGTATGTATGTATGTATCTTACGTGTTTGGTTGATTAGAGTCCAGTTTTCTTTAAAATGTCTTGATTCTTCAGAACCTGGATTATACTCGGTCCGACATCTATCGATAACTGTATCCATTGGTGAGGGAACAGTACAAATATCTATGAGCAAACAAATTACAGTGTTAAGATAAACAACAACAGAAACAACAGCAGCAGCAGCAATCGCGATCATAACCAAAATCACAACTGCAATAATATTGATGAGGATGATGACAATAATAACCAAAACTCTGCGAAGGCCAGAAGTTTCTTTGCCGCCACTGGTAAAAAAATCGGCCTATTAGACTTCTGCCGGTTGCTTGTGATGGTACATAGGACGGCCATTAAATCCTGAACACATTTTAAAATTTATTTCTGGAATTAATGTTAGGGACTTTTTGATTTCCTCTAATTGTCGCTTGATTATTAATGTTGGATGGAGCCTGGGGTAATAAAGTTCTCGTGTATTTTATTCAATAATGTTTTCTAGCAATAGGGCAATTACATGACCAATAATACATGTATGCAAAAGTTCAAAAACCAGCAAGTGTTTGGAAAATTTAAGTATGCTTGTTTATAGACTTTTAACTTCAGCGTCACAGATGCACGGACGGACATGCATGGACGATTTCAAAGGTTCTTATTATTCATTTACCTCTTTGAACACGCAACTGTCTAAGTCTGGCGCTTGTAGGCATTAACGAGATTCGATCAGCTATTAGATATTCCGAAGCACTGTTCGGGTCCTTTGCACCATTGTACTGAACTCCGGCATGCAGACTGGGGATGAACACATTGATTGTGTAGTTCCAAAAATAATCCCGAGACGAAATCTGTGTAAAAAAATTGTTTCTGTTAACGAAAACTGTACAAATACAATAATATGACATCTTCATCAGCCTATGTTTCAATTCTTGTATGACCTATAACGTAATCAATCGAGTCCAATCTAGACTTAAAATTATAAGCTGCATAATTTTACTTCAGTTTACTTAAATAGAATACTTGGCCAACTGCCTAACGATGGATAAAGCAAACAACGTAGTGAAAACCTTTCATCAACTAGTGTAAGAATATTTTCATAAGGTCATTGTATTCAGTTACCTTAGTGAATTGCATTTTGCCATTGTAAGATGCTTTAATGAATGTGTCAACCATTGACGAGCGGAGACCATACTCTTCTCTACCAATGTTTCCAAATGCGACCACCATTAATAAGCATAGAAATATTATATACGCCGTTATTTCCTTAATAATTCCATGCATCTTGATTTCTTTAAACCTAAAATGGTACAACGAACATTCGAACCATTACCATTACAACAATTACTATTCAATAAATAATTAACAAAAGGATTTATTAACAATGGTAGCATTATCTAAAACACGAATTTGAACTTAAGTTGCCATCTTCTGTTAAACACAACTAATGAAAAGCAAATGTTAAGTAAGTCAACTATCGGAATGAATATGAAATATTTTAATCTACATTATTGAGAGAAGTATTTTAAAGACTTTAGACCATGTAATTGTACATAAATTTAATTTACAAATCTTTATTTTGATCACATTTATATATGTATATATATGTGTGTGTTAGCATATTACACACGTGATACATAAATATTTATAGTAAAAGATTCGCTTAGCGTCCCCACGCTAGCGGCAAACTCGAAGACAGTAAATAATTCGTAAAAATTATAATATTTATGCTATAATTAAAAATTATACTATACTCTCAATTTACTATCCATATACTGTAAATACTGTCTCTTATACACATCTAGATGTGTATAAGAGACAGTATATATATATATATGCAGATTTTTTTCTCCACTCTTCACTTATTGAGATTTATTTTTTGTAAAGCATCATATGGGTATGTTTTTTTTGTCTTGCGAAAGGGATTGTCATCTACAGGTAAGACAGCATTTGTTTTTGGCAATGCTTAGCACAAATATGTGCCTAAAGAAACGGCAAAAATAACCTCAGTTTCCTTTGATCTTCGATTTCATCCCTGTCTGGCGGGAGGGCACAGGCTACATCCATTTGCCTTTTTTTATTGAACTCTTCAAGCTTAGAAGGGTCTGACAGATCTGCATTATTTTCATTTTCGTGTAACCATTCTTCGTCTGCCTCTAGTTTAACTCGTGGTAGGTCGTCATCTTCTTTGTCTGGACTTTTAATGACGAGTGAATAAAATGTAGCCAAGAGGAGCACCTACAAAGAAGAATACATTAAAAAAATATGAGGAGTAAACACTACAGAAGGCAGAACGTAGCAATATGTACATTTCAAGGATTTGAATGCAAACTTGCATTTTGGCAGTTAAAATTATTAAAACCAGTACTATTATTTTCTTGGTCCAAAATTATTATGCTACGCGATATAGATCAAATGTTAAACGTCCTTTATTCCTTCTTCTGTTACTGTTTATACCTGTATCTTTCTTCTTTCTTTCTTTTAGTTCTATACATATTTCTTGTCACTTTCAACAATATACGATACAAGAAGAAATATTAATTATAAATTACGTCAAAAAATGTTGCAAGACGAAAACTGTTCATGAATCGTACCTTTATTGGCTGCGAAATAAAGATATCCTGAATTAATGAAATTGTCATAGTTGTCACCCACTCTGTTGCTTTTTCTGGTCCAAATTTTCCCGCTACTTCAATAGTTAACCAAAATGCTGTGCCAATTGTCATCCAAGACAAGACCCAGGCGATTATCTGGCACCACCACGGCAGAGGTAATGATTTGCGTTTTCCTTTCGTAGTTTCCGTCTTTGAATTCACTTGGATATCGATTTTTGACATACCAATTTCACCTTCTTTTACAGGCTTAATATTTGTATTACGATTTTCTTGTCCTTGTCCAATACTCGATTCGAAAATACCTTTTTGAGCTTTCAGTTCCTTCATCGACGATGAACTACTGATGGTGCTGACACTTTGAGGTCTACACGTTGGCTTTTCAACGTGCCTATTTTTAGAACAGCGAATTGTTCTATTTCTTGGACGTGAAAGCCGAAACAGCTGAACAATTATCATATTAATGGGGAATACCATCAAGCTGCTGATGATGCCGACTACAAGTTGTGCAATAGAAAACGAAAATGGTCCGAATGTAAAAGACACAGATGTTTTACCCTCAGTAACATCAACACCGTAAAAGAGAATATTGGCCATCATTGTGCAAAAGAGAAGTGATAGACAGCAAGTAGTACGTTGACATCTGGTGAAGTTGCTCTTCGGTGGACGCATTAGTACGGAAACCCATAGATGACTGTCGGAGAGATTGCGCCTTGTCCGACTGTGAAATAAATGCCCGAAGCTTGTCAGCTCACTGTGTCCTGCAGTTGGAATAATCCGCTCAATCTAAAAACAAAACATAATAAATTACTGACTTCATAAGATTTCAATCAAAAGAAAAAAGGAATTAAAGCTCTTTTTTTGTATAGACCATTAAATTTGCCATTAATCAATTTATGTATTTTCTTAACAAAACTTTGTACTGTATAAGCAAATGTTTCGATCTCTGTATCATTGGAAAATGATAATGTTTGAACCTGTTAAACGAAAACTTAACGTTTGATATATATTTAGAGTGTTTTCATGATACTGACACATACAGCGTAACTTTAAGTGAAATAAGAACTTAGTGGTTTTCGTTGAAATGCCTCCTTAAAATTTCACATGAATTTCATAACCTTTTTTTTCTATCTTTTCTGGCAAAGCCACATTTATTCAATAATAAAATACATAATACAAATGATTTACAAAATAACAAATAGACCACTTTTAAGTTTCGTTATGGTTATCATTTCATAACAGCACAATTTTTACAATAAATTTTCACTCCTTTCATTTCCTTATAAACCTTTTATTTCATTATCTGTTTGAAGGGAGTGGTTGTGTGTGTGAAGTGATCATGATGAGTCACGAAATAATGATTGGTAATGGCCTTCTCTTTCTATAGTGCATACTAAAGTGCAATGTCTCTATGCGCCTTTACCCAGTGTCAAAACAAGGGAAAGGAAACAAAATTAAACAAGAACAAGAAAGATTCGAATTTTGAAAAAAAAAAAGTAGTAAGTCGGGAGTTTAAAAGGACCAAAGACGAAGGTGACCTTATAAAATTTGGTAAGTCGTTCCACAACTTAGGTGCTGGAACAAAAAAAAAATGTATCATCATATGTTTCCAACCGAACTGAAAGACTATGAGTATGCAACTAAATGTAATTAAGCGCAATTTTCGAAGGTCTTAAATGTATTGTGAAGATGAACAAGAAGGCCTACTGTACCAGAATGGGTCTAACAACTTACTGTCTTGTGTACAAATTACAAAAAAAAAACCCAGTTATTTCTTCATGTAAATTAAATTGAGATTTATCCTAACAGCATAAATTGAGATGTTTGGTAGGTGGTGGAGATACCTGATACCTGCTTTATACTTCTTGGCAGCTCACATTTTACCTCTAATTTGTATTTTATTATTGTTATGACATTATTATGAAATATTAATTATGTGAACGTCATTTTATGTGTGGAAAAAGTCTAATAAAGGAAGAAAAAGTGAAATAAGTAGCAGAAAAGAGACCACTTGAAAGGAAGTCAAAAAATTATATAGTTAAAAATATTACCTGACCGTCATCTTCCTCAACAGCTAGCCATTTGTCTAGCATAAAGTAATACGTCCTATTTGATTGAATATCTTTGACGGACACACGGCTGAGGAACCATTTCGGACTTTCACCTGAATTATCATGCCAAATGCGCAGATGCACCAGAGTTCCCAAATCCTTTGGCACTGTCATAAGGAATGAATCGATATTACTCCGTTGCAGAATAGGTCGCTTTTTATCTTTTACCACACGTATCCCAGTCTCACTCTTTTCACCATTCAGGATGAAGGAGACGTGGGCCGTAGTACCGGATTCGCGTCGAACGCCAGTGAATATAGTAATCTCGTACTTATATCTATGTCGCGGGTCGTTATCGCACATAGGAGTGACACCAGCCTACAAACAAACAATGTTGTGTAAAGTTTATTACCAAAGTATGGCGCCAAAGGCAGTATATTGAACTAATCTAATGAGAGCAGCTTAGCTATGTGTGCGCTGAACAGTGGAGATCTGTAGGTCCCCAGTCCAAATCCCATCCTGCTCTCCTTGTGTTTCAACCAGAGGGTTGAGATGCAAGCGACGATAGCACACCGTCTTCCGAATGAGACGTTTCAGCCGTTGTTCCTATGTGCATTATGGCCCGTGTGCACGTTAAAGAACGCTGTACACTATTCGGAAAAGAGTAGGGGATTCTCTCCCGGTGGACTGCTCAATCCCCACCTGAATGACCCCACTGGAAGTAAGTCTTTTTCAGATTTTCGTGGGCTATCCTTGGTGTTTACACCAAATAAATCCAATCCAATCCAATCGATATAACATTATAGCATTATTATGTAGTTAATTTCATAAAATATCTAAAATTATTAGGCCTATAATTATTATTACTATTATTATTTCAATCTTTGTTCAATTGATTCAATTAACTTTATTACTTGATATATTTTATTTAGGGTATTTCCCGAGTTTTACATTCAATTGAATTGACAAAAATGCCATATAAACAAGAACAATATCTGTAAGTAATTTGTTACTGTAAAGGTAGCTTTTATGATATTGATTTTTGTTGCCGAGATGAAAAAAATGTTCCCTGTGTGTCAATATGGCTGTAAAAGTCACCAACTATATAAACTTGGTGCAACAATTAAATTTGTTATGGTTACTGTCATGACCTAAACAACTTGTGAAAATGATGGCCACCAACAATTAAGAGAGGGATATATAAACTACCGCTTTATGGCTATGATAGCAGTCATGGATGGCTATGGCTATTGTTATTGCATTGCCATCTCTACTGTTATTGTATTAAGGGCACGAGATACTTCGAATAAACCTTACCCTTGAAACATCTCGTTGGTCTTCTTTGCGTGCCCATACAATGATGACGACATACCCACAGAGGCAACACGTCATAAACACAAAGACCACCGGATTTTCGCTAAGTTTTGTAAATGCCGAATCACTCAAATCAATCGAGTTCATTGGTACGGAAAAACCTCCGCCAATCGTTACGAGGTTTTTAGTCTGTTCGGGAAGCACGTTAACGCTTCGCTTACGTCTTCGGCTTGCGTAGTCTCTAGTCTCACTGGCTTCCTCGGCCGGAGCAAGACGGTAGCAAAAGCATTGTGTTGTATCACGGGTTGAATTTTCACCTACCTGAAATATAATACAGTATCAGCTATCTATGAGCAATATTCATAGGGATGTATATACAATTGAAAACAAAGAATCTGCAGCAGATGCCTAATAAATTACCCCAAATGGGACTGGAAACCTGAACCCTAAATTTGAATCTGTCTACCTGCCTGAAACCCACCTTACCGGAGGTTGTAAGGCGGATAAATATTTGTGATTAATTTGAACCAATTGGAGTAAATTTTTTCTCTCTCCTTTTTGCAACGGCATATACACTACAACTTACGAGAAAGCATAAAATTGGTATTCAAATACAACTCTACGTAATTTACCTCACATCCTTCGTAATGCCATGATGTATCTAAAGAACTTCTATAATAACATCGGGACGTGAAGAAGGAAATGCCGTAACGCATTGGAGTGAATTTTTCCAATTCATCAGTTTCCGTATCTTCTACATCGTTAGAAAGTGAACCATGTGTTCGTTGATGTCTTACACTAATGTATAAATCCGACGGTGAGTCACTCAAGAACCTAAATGTTACGTTAGTACAACATTGTTATTGTGGTTTTTTTTAAGCAGTTACAATAGAATGTAGAATGCACTGTGTATAGTTTATTTCATATTTTCTGCTGCGTATATTTATTTCATTATCGTCACCACAATAATTCAGAATCATCAATATAATTATCACTATCACCATCATCATCATTATCATCTTCATCAATTTAGTCAATAATGTTACAAATAAAGCGATGCCGTTGCGTTAGTATACAGTAGATCTAAAAATTGCTTTAGAATCGCAATAAAACCAAAGAGTATAGAACTGCAAAGAGATCTGACTGTTGGGCTTTCGTTGGAACGCAATCCTATCTCAAAAATTACACCACGAGCTAGAGGGCATCTTTCAAAATAAACATACCTATTCAAATTCGAACCTATCGCGTGGTGGTACTTTTTAAACTTTATTGCTTGCATAGACAATCAGGGCAGTTTGACCTTTTTGCAATTCTATACTCTTTGATAAAACTAATAAAAATAAATAAATAAATAAATAAAATTTAACGAAAAT
>NW_022684135.1:1448323-1448738 GCF_011630105.1 Anneissia japonica | reverse complement strand
TGGTGCATCCACAATAGAAAGTCATTGACCCAAATGTATGTCAAAATCCTGTTCGTCCGTTATATGGGAATAGGATTTGTAGTGTATTAAAATACAAACATGCATATTTCTTTTGAAAAGATAATTTAGCTATCTTATAATACCCCTTTTCCAAAACATTGATATCATATGTTCTGTTTCACAGAGTTTAGCCAAAATCATCCGTATTCTATTTTTCCATGAAAATGTTAGGATATCATGTCCATTTACTGTGAAATTACTCATATATATACATACTTATATATATACATATATATATACATACATACACATATATATATACATATATACATACTTATATATATACATATATACACATACTTACATATATACTTATATAGGCCTATATATATATACATACATATATGCATTATAA
>NW_022684135.1:1415737-1448295 GCF_011630105.1 Anneissia japonica | reverse complement strand
TAATACAGACTTGTTCATAATAGCATTTGGGAAGAAGCAGAGCGTATTTCCCTTTCGAATGAAAACTGAATCATTCCACGGAGTTTGGTTCTCTTCAATATCATAATCCAAAGAGTCAACGGTATACAGATATTGTTCAAGTGTACAGTTGGCATCGGAGTCATCTGAAAAAGAAATAGTCACACAATGTAAAGAAGAATATCTTTAAATATGTTATAAAAATTGCAATGTATGACATAATTTTCATGTGTACATATTTGCAATCAATTCAGGTGTGTACAATGGACCTCCATGTCCTTATCTCTGAAGATTTGGTTCTACTAATCGAAACCTGGGCGACGGAAGCGACTCAACTACAGCCGATGTTTAAGGCTGTAGGCCTTGTTAGCGCCGTCTCTGCTAACCGACCGGCAACTTGTCCCGCCCAGATGAAAGTTGATGGAGCAAAGTCGGGAAATTTTGACGTGTAACGCTTTGGAATTCTCTGGAGCATATATAGGCCTTTGACAATTTTTGTGAGAGCTCAAGTTCTTCTTCCTTAACACCTTAACAACAGTGGTAGCACTAAACCAGGAAGTTACTGTTACAGCACCATTTCTACTGATAAGCACCCTAATAGGCCTCATTAGAGCTGAGGGTTTCTTCTGTTAAAGATCCCGGTTCAAATCAGGCCTAATTTGGATTTTACTTGGAGTCGTTCGCACGGCTCCTCGAATAATCCTCGCATAAATGTTAGGTGAGACAAGAGACATAATTGGTGCAGATGCCTTGTTATGACCGCTGTGGGTCCCCCGAAGACCTAGTAATAATAATAATAATTTATTAGGAACTACACTTTTCAATCAGTGGCACACATCTCAATCGAAGGTGCGTCCAAAACAATATGTACAGTAAAGTTCACAAAAAAGACTTATGCTAAGAAAAAGACAATTCAAATTTTCAAAAGGGACATTGAGGAAAAGTAAAAAAGAAACTGTTCAGCCATATAAAATTAAAAGCAATCTTAAACTAAAAAAACTTAAGGCAAAATAAAGTGATGCAAACAATCACATGAACAATTATACAAACACCATACAAACGTACATGAAATACACATACAGTACATAAGTACATATATATCCATACACAACTGTATACCTATAGTCACATGCAGTACCGTACTCACAATTACAAACATAAAGACATATACAGTACATACTTTATACATCACCACTTATCACACAAGAAGCACACATATCAGGCCAGATAACACAGATGCATATAAAAGTAAATCAAAAGTCATAATTAACGTGCCTCCTGTTGAAGAGTCATTTACTTTAAGGTAGACAGCAATTGTATAGTTGTATGTTTCTCCAAAATTCATATTTTCTTCACCAAATGATATCACCTCAACAGTAATGGCAGTATGCATTTGAACATCTGTAGTATAAATAGTCAAAAATACGATACTTTAATAATAATCATCATCAGGAACGCTAAACTTCATTAAAGTGCATTAAACAGGATTCCTCTAATCAGAGCAATAGTTAGCCAGTATGTGCATAGACCTATTTTTTCTTTCTTTGCCTTTCAACTGTATTTGTCCATGTAGTTTTTGTCGCCTTCTTAGTCGTTTGACTTTATACATAATTCGGATAGAGCTCTTTACCCTGGAATATTGGGGTCTAGACGAAGTAGATGTCAACATCAGGTCCGACGTTTTTATTACTCTAGTTCAGGCTTTATTTGTGCGTGTTGAAAGGTTGTCATTTAGGCCTATATGATGCCTAAAATGTTTTGAAGACTTTTTTTGTGAAATAAATCAATTTCATTATGATCCAAAGTTCACTATTATATATAGAAATATTCTGGTGACGTATGTATTGAAGAAAACTTAGAGTGAGTGGCGTCCTGTTTTTGTTCGAGTACGTATTGTGATTTATTGCATTACAGTAATGTATTCTTTAGTTCATTGAAATACTGTACAATAACACATTTTTGAATATTGTAAACCTTTTTTCAAATGATTGACTTGAACATTTAAATTTGTAAATATACATATATATATATATCTGGTCGATAACTGTTTAATGATAAAATTATCAAAAGTAAATCAAATTAATCTCTCATTAAAAAGGATTTCTTCCGGATCTGAGGGTTGTTGTCTGAACATGCTAACTGTTAACTCTATAGTCAACAATATAAAGACAGTACATAAGAAACTTTACGCATTACCTGTAAGAACGACGTCTACCGATGGAAGACCACTAATCGCTGTTTCGTTATACATTAATCGGATCTCGTTTGTGCCGTTTTCTGAAGTGGCTTCAAACTGCTCCTCTCCTCTGTATATATTAAACTCTATTGGATTCTGCATTTCACCGTCATAGTATACTGGTTGTCCTGTGTCATTTGTCATGCTAATTGAAATAACGGAGCCTCTTAGAGAGTTTGTATCATCTTCATGATTAAACGGATCATTATTCTGAACAATAACCTATTAAAAAATATACGAAAATAGGTAACGTGAATATGTGAAGATGGGTCTTGAGTCTGTTTCAATGCAGAGAGGGAGGGTGACTCTTGAATAACAACCGGGACCACTTTCCATAGCTTAGGAGCTGCAACCTGACTAAAACCTCCCAAATTTGAAACGAAATGTTGGGATGGTTAAGTTAGATTGACTGTAGAACAGACACTTTTAGTGCAAGTTGCAGAGCGGAGGCGGATGACATCAATTAGGTAGTTAATAAGTTATGAAGGCATTTTTAGGTGCGGCCTAGGATCTTAAATGTAGTACACTGTAGTACTGGTAGCCAGTGAAATGCCTTCAGAGTAGGGGTGACTGTGTATCTATTTGATAAGATGGGCAGCAGTATTTAATTGCAGTTGTATATTTCTGATGAATGAATTAGGTAATCGGCACAACATTCCGTTACAGTAATCGATTTTAAATGTGAACAGAGCGTGCACAAGCTTTGAATAGGCACCTTTCATTTAAAACCCAAAAAGCTTGTGAAGTATTAGTCTAATTGTCTTTATTTTAATGACCTTATTAATATTTTATTTATTATTTTATCTAGCCCACAAAATATAGTCAACACATGTGCGCAAACATAGTATTTCTTTTTGTGTATACACTCTGACATTTTTCCAATGTGATGTCTACAATATTTTTTAGATTAAAAATCATAAAACACTGAGTTGGCCAGTAGACAACTACCAATACCAGAACAGTGGAAGTTGTTGGACTTGTGTTCGTGAGATCGGGAGTTTGAGACCGACGTCCAGTACATTTGCTTGTGTCCTTCAGCAAGAAGACACTTTACTTACGTGTGCCCTTCACCACCCAGGAGTATAAATGGGTACCTGGTAGGACGGTGTGTAGGCGCTATATAAATCTGGATTTTACAACAACAACAACAACAACAACCAACACAAAAATGAATACATACCCTCGTTTCTAATTCGGTTATAAATGTTAAAGGCCATATAACCTATATATTCTGCAAAACAGTTTTCCAAGTTAAATCACCTCTACCAAGAAATATCTTACAAAGAAATATCCGTAAATGGGAAACCCAAATAATATACACACACTTACCTCATATTCAGCTGCAGGTTTAGTTCTGTCTCTTATACACATCTAGATGCAACGAGACGTACCGTATAGTATACCATACAATTTAGTATTCCAGAGGCTATAGTGAAGTGTTTTGTTTTTTTAAATGAAAAAATAGTTTTTGTGTAAGACAGGCGTTGCATAGTTATTGTCTACTGAGCCTGACATCTTCATCTTTAATAAGGTTTATTAATATTATACGCCATGCAATTCAAGCATAACATTGGAGTTATATATTTTTTTTAATGGTTGTAGTTCTTCATATGTTTTAATGCAAAATAGGTTTTTGTAAGGGATATTGTGCATAATTATATTGTCTACAGACATCTTCAGCCTAAATGAAGTTTACTAGAGTTGATTAAATTCTTGATTCTTTGTTTTTCCAAAAAGAAATTATAGTAGGTGCAAAAATACATCGTAATAAAAACATAAAAGCAACTTTTGTACAATATTATTGTATAACATTCTTTTATACAATATTATACACCGTATAATTCACACATAACGGCTTTAGTGGAGCGTTAACTTTTTATAGTGGAGCGTTAACTTTTTTTAAATATCAATATTCGCTCCTAAAGCTTTGTATTTTTATGGCAAAATATTTTTGTCTAAAAGGTGTATCCATTTAATAGTGCAGTGATTAAAACAAAAACCCCAAATCGTACAAAATTTAAGAGCATATTATTACCATTTTGTCGACCATTAGTAAATGACATGGAAACAGTAACAGACATGGAATCGGCGTCAACTTTGATATTTTTCTGACCCGTTACCATAGTACTGGCCATGGTATCTATGACAGATGTGATGACATCTAACCCCTGCGTTGCTGAAGACTACAGAAGAAAGATAACTGAACAAATAAGCAGTGTACGCTGCTGAAATTTGGGTTATTTTCAAACAACCAAATAAAAACATTCTGAAAAATCATTGCTGTTCATTTAGAGTGTCTCACTCTCTAAATGAATTCTCAACATATTCTAATAATGTTCTACTTCAGTAGAATTACATTTTTTTCTAACCCGGTTGAAATCATTAAGTCTTCATGATCACGCAATGACACATTTTGACGGTACTGTTATTATGTGTTGTACTGTAGTTACATTTACAATAACATGTTTGTTTGAGTATATACGTATCCATTACTTACACGCAAAAAAAATTAAACGCCTCCCTCGAATAAATACGGTATGTGATATAAACTATCTTTTCCTACTCTGCTAAAATCAGAAACAAAATGACGATAGTACTGGTACTGGTACTGGTATTTGAAGCCGTCTGATTTCAGATATTCGGCAGCCATTGACATTAAGTTGGCGTTAAAAGACTGCATATTGTGATCTTCTTAAAAGATATTTCCAACAGCAAAATGAAATGAATCTTTAAAAACAGTTTCTCTAAGGCTTAGTGATTGGCGCTGTGGTTTCGTAGCGGATTAAACAAATTCTTGCAATGACAGGATATGAACCCAGATCACATGGATTGGAAGGCAAGCAACTTATCCATCTTGCTACCGCTCAGCATTTGAAGATAATGACAATGATGAGGGCGATGAAAAACAATTATTGTTAATAATAATAAAGATAAAATTAATAGTAATGATAAAATGAAGACAAATAAGTGTATTATAAATACGGCGGCGCAAAATCCATTTTTAAATAAATGTTAAAGGCCATATAACCTATATATTCTGCAAAACAGTTTTCCAAGTTAAATCACCTCTACCAAGAAATATCTTACAAAGAAATATCCGTAAATGGGAAACCCAAATAATATACACACACTTACCTCATATTCAGCTGCAGGTTTAGTTGGTGCACCTGTAGAATATAATAATACATACATAAAATGATAAAGAAAGTGTCGTGTGGTGAGGTTTGATATTTACTGAACATATGCAAAATGAAGAAAGCTAGGGAGGCGAGTATAGTCATTCTTTTATACTTATTAATCTATGGACATCGCCCCAAAGTTGGTTTGAAGTATTAGTAATAGAAGGAAAGAGAGTTTGAACCAAATCCACAGTAATCCCTTTCCCCAATGTTTTATCAGTTAATGATTATCTGCATACACATTAAAATTAACTAAAGGTACAGAGACAATTTCCTGCCGATTAAATAAACGAACGGTACTGGTTAAAGATTTGATTTGTTTCTTCCAACAACGTATTCATTCGTAGAAGTCTTATGAAGATAAGCCTATCTAAGAATGACTCTAGAGAGACAGGATATGTTGCATACTTTAAATAGAACAACGATTGAAATGCGTTAACTATAGACACAATATATACAAGCTTAATGAATGTAGGCCTATGCGTAGATAATATGTTAATTATGAATAAAGATATAACACAAAATATAAAAAAATAAAGGATAAGGAAGAATAGGAAAGAAACTTGGAGCGGCTGTAGTATAATACTGAAAATCTACAATAATAAACAATATGTCATTATTGCATTACGGCTTTACAGGACTATACTATATTTATGTAAAGGAATTGTGTTGGATAAAGAATCCTCATGCCCTCTATGACATTTACACGATAAATAAAAATAGTGAAATATAAAAGGCGGAAATTATACCGATCTTCAAAGAGTATAGCTGCAAGAAGTCCCACTCTGGGGGTTTTGTTGGAACGTAATCCTATTTCAAAATGTACTACAGGTACCACTAACTAGAGGGCGTTCTTCAAAAGGATAGCTTCGAACTCTAATAAAGCGTCCTCTATCTCGTGATAGTACGTTTTTCTTTTTATTGTTTGCATACAAAATTTTGCAAGTCTATACTCATACGCATACCGAGAGAACTAAACACGAGTCTCGCTGAATCCTCAATATCTTCCGCCAAAGGACTTTCAACCTTCTGTAGTGTAGTTGCAAACGTTGACGCTATATGTATACTTTCATTCTAGAAAAACAAGAGGAGGTATTGTAACAGAAAATTCCTGGCGTTTTAATGATAAGTGTTCTATTATTTTTCGCTGTGAAGTTATGGGTAAAAAATCTTTATATACACTAATTTTTATTAAGTTACTTTAACAATTTATTAAGTTACTTTAACAGGGTCACTCTTACCATTAACAAAAAATATACAACATTTATACTAGAATTATAAAATAACCATAGTGTGTACATACTCGTGCACGCTCTGTTAATTCGTTGGGCCACGTTGTAGCAAGTTGAAGTGCAGACGCCATTAGGCTTAGCACTTCCACGTTATAGGCCTGCTGTAATGTGCCAAGAGTTAAAATCATTTCTTCTCGGATATCCATCTGTATTGCAGAAATATTTGGTGCTGTTGATGCTTGTCCTGTGGAAAGAAGAAAACATCATTGTATTTAGCGCTAAGATTGGGTCATGTTGTTAACCTGCTCGCTGGTGGCCCTGCTATGACTGTTCCAGTCAACCGATGACAAAAACTAGAATTTAGAATTCATTATACGCGATTATTCGCTCAAGGAAGCTACAATAAGCTTCTACTTTTTTAACACCAGTGTAGCTCCTGTGACTGGATTCACACGAACGAAGCCTTAAGACAAGGAAATCTATAAATTTTAAATCCGGGGAAATGTAATAGCTAAATATGTATCTTTATTGTGTTAAAACTAATCACAGGATACACACCTGTGTTTAAGAAATTAAAAAATAACAACATACACTTTGAGAGGATATTATTAAGATGCAAGTCGTCACAGTGATAATTTAAAAACAAAGCGACTGATATTAATAATAATAATAATAATAACATTAACATTAATTATAATAATATTAGTAATAATAATGACTGTTATTTATATGATGATGACGCTGATGAAGATAATGATGATGCTGATTCTATTCTATTCAGCTTTTTAGACACTATTAAACTTTTGAAAAAAATCCTGTTACCCTGGCATGAGTTGAACCCACGACCCTGGGATTGGAAGCATCTTCACCACCAAGCTATTCAACCCCACTACAAATGACGGATGATGATGATGACAATTCTGCTGATGATAACATGATAATAATGATAATTGTAATTAATAATTATGTACCTGCATAAAGTTTACTGCAGTAGTTCAGAAAACTTGAAGTAGAGGACACGATGTTCGACACTTCCAACGTCTGCCCTGCCCCTGCCAACACTCTTATACGATCCCCTAATCCATCAACCTCTGCCAATATAATTTCTTCAGAACAATTAAGTGGATAAACCTACACAAACAAAGAATATATGGTATATTTCTCATAATTAAATTTAAAAAATTTAAAAAAATTCAGGCATTTCTGCATCTTTGTACAGCAAAATCAATAAACATATAGACTTAGTATGTCTGTTTTTAAAACAGACGATAAAGCTTTTACTCATTGCCATAATGAAAAGTGATATTGAAGTTACAATTAAAAAAAGATCATTTAAAGAAGTATAAATTAAAAAGTACATAAAAACAAAAATAAAACAATGCTAGCGCAGGAAAAGCCAAATACTGCCATGTTGTTCACGCGATTGCCAAATTAGCTTTATAAATTATAGTATAATCTTGTTTTTATTGGCCAATCAATTTATCTAATATAAGCAGAAAGAATAAAGAAAGAACATAGAATAATTATTAAAGAAAAAGTTGGTAGAAATTCTCTAGAAAAAAGCTATTAAATATAATATCTTTCGGTAAATGTTTCATTATATCTGTACAATGATAACCGAGATGCACCTATGCTTAAAACATTCCTAAAGAAACGTACTTTAGACCAACTTTAGTAAACATTATTTTGAAACAGCGCCATCAACGTCCGAAGACTCACAACTTTTCACTGGTGGACATCAGAGATACTCAATCTCTGTTCATTATTCTATGTTTAATATAGAAATGATACTTTAATACTTAGCCTTGGCTTAATCATCAGCATTTCGTTTCCATTTCAATATGATATTGTGTTCGTACATTATAGTTTAATCAACCCATGAAAGATTCATGGGTTGATGACGTGCGTGATGGACAAATTTGAGCTTCGCCGTGTATGCATCAAAATATTGTTTAGTACTGCGCCGAAGCCAACTGTTAGTGAAGCCGAAGAGAAAGCGTTTGCAAATAGACTAGGTTCTCTATCGAGGAAGCCACTAATTGTTGGATAAGAACATTTTGAATGTAACAAGGGAAGGGATGCTATCCAGTGATAATTGGCCGGCTCTCGAAAACGTTCAATTCAGTTCTGGCAAATATAGTGAATAGAGTGTGAGAACATAATATAGAGCAAATCCAGCTAAGATACTGTGACACATGCGTACTGTGGTTGCACAGCGAGCTTCGTTCTTCTTTTTTCCCTTAAAAAAGCGACTTGGGCGAATCGAGTGTTTGATTGATTGAACTATAGCCTTACCATTGGCGCTGGTTCGAGCCAATTTTCGCTTAGGTTTCGATTGGTAGAAGCAATTCCTCTCATAATGACTTAAAACGGAAGGTCCAGTGAGCACATCACATCTTTCGGAAGGTAGCATTCCTATGTTATGACTCATTCAGCCTCTGTCGTGGAAATATGTGAGTATACAAGCTACTAATGTGACTCCTAACGGTTGCTATAGTAGACCCCGTGGAACATTTCCCTACCTTTACCTTTCTTCTTCTAGTGTCATGGCATCAAATGCCGTGGACGGATCATGGTGGTGCGTTCTGCTTCCATTTTCTCTTGTCGTTTGCGATCTCGCCTAGCTGTTTTTCATCTCTAACTCCCAACCTCTTCATCATCCAATCTAACATCTTTAATCTTTGTCTTCCTCTCGCTCTTTTCCCTGTCATTTCAGCCTCAATGAACTTTCTTTCAATCCCTCCTTCTCTTCTCAACTCATGCCCAATGAAATTCCATTGCCTTTTCCTGATTGTATTCAATAGTTCTCTTTTCGTTGTATAAAACATCTTCATTCGACATCTTTTCTATCTATCCATCTTATTCTATCTTTACCTTTACCTCAATTTAATATACCGTAGTGTGTAATAATTAACATTTTTCGAACTTATCTTCTAGATACCAGCCTTTGTTATGTGTGCCTTAGCTCAACCACCATCTACGTTATGTGTAGCTCTGTCGTGGGACTTAGATTTGGCATACTATAATCCTATAGTTTTGTACATAACTTTGCATTTACTTACAGTCGTATTTAATTTGGTTTCAACAAATGACCCGTAACTATCAGTTACGCGCACGCGTACCGCAACCATGTAGTCATATTCTTCTGGTCCAGCTGGAATCTTCACACCTTTAGTCATGTTTGCGTACTCCTCTGTAAGAGCATACGTAGATATAATGAGCAAGATAATAAAAATAATAACTGTGTAATAATAATAATAATAATAATAATAATAATAATAATAATAATAATAATAAAGGTCAAACAAATATTTAAACAAACATGTGTGGCTAAATAACATTCCTGTTCCTTAAACTAAGTTATGGTTGGCCGTTGACTCAGAACATTTCATCCGCCCTTTGTTACTATATTATTATTATGGTTGATAACCATAATAATAATATAGGAGTGATGTATTGCTATGCATGACGTGTTATCGTACCGAATACTCAGTACGTCCCCAAATACTACCAAACCAAATTTGCAAGTGATTCGGGTGGGAATCAAACCACGACCTCCAGGTAACTAGTCTTAACAACTGGACCACTGGGGTTGTGCTTGGTGGATAGTGGTGAATCCGATCCCCAAGTGGCAGGGGGTACTGCAAATGCTCTTATGATGTGAGTTTGGGTCAGGAATCATAGGAGTGATGTTTTGCCCTGACGTAATACCGAGTACGTCCCCACATACTGGCGAAAACAATTTAAAAGTGACTCGAGTGGAAATCGAACCCACGACCTCCAGGTAACTAAGTATTCGGTACGACACTGCAGGTAGGGCAAAACATCACTTGTATGATATTTTCCTGACGTAAACTCCCAACTTAATAACATAATATAATAAACATAATACAAAATAAATTACCATTAAAGAACGTAAACCAGTTTGTTCCATTGTCAATACTGTACGAGTATTTGTATAAAAGGGGAAGATCATCATCGCGGAACCCTTCACACTGGACACGAAATTCTGTCGAAGTAGCCACACCGTGTACAGGGCTAATACTGCATATTCCTTTTAATGGGATGTCGTTTATATAAAATGTAAGCTGTGAAACTCCTATATTTAAAAAAAATCGATATATGATTGAAAATTTAAAAAGTTGTTAAGGAAAGTTATTCATAAAAAAAAAATCACCTAATGATGATTGGGAATGGTGAGAAATGTATTATTTGGAGCATAGAGAAATAGACAGAAATGGCCACAACTTTCATGGGTTCAAAATAAAAATAATGCATGATGGTATACAGAGTATAGAAGAAATAAATAAATAAATAAACAGTATATTATCGCCTCGTAGTATTTGTACATGAGCCTCATATCAATGCAGTTGCTCACACGAGTGAGTGTTGTTTTTGACGTGAAGAAAATCCAATATACTTAACGTATTTCCGATAAATATGCCTTCAATAGAAGGCTTTAAATAGAAAGTGAAAAAATGGAAGAAGTAGAATATGAAGACGAACTAGAAAACTGACAGAAAGAAGAAAATGAACAAAAGGAGGAAAAAGAAGAATGAAGATTGGCTGTTTTGTTTCTCGAAGAGCAATACTTTTAGTTCGTTTTCTGGTAGGTATGGTGCATGTGATATATGTAACCCGCTGAGAATTTGCCCTTAAATGCTCGCCTATCTGGTTAGCTGACCACTGCTTTGATTGTTTCCTTCTGTTGGTGGTATTGTTAGAAATATATGAAAAAATATAGTAAGAAGGTAAATTAATTAAATCAAAATAAATAAATAGCCTACATATAATCATTGTTACGCGCTTTGGGGCTTTTATTAGTGTAAGGTGCTATATAAATCTAAATTATAATTATTATGATTATTATTATTATTATTACTATCATTATTACTATTATTATTATTATTATTATTATTATTATTATTATTATTATTATTATGTTGATGATGATGATAGTGATGGTGAAGAAAATAAACAAGAAAAGGAGAACGAAGAGATCTATTTACCATAATTTACAAAATTGTGGTTTCTTGAAGCCATACACATGACACGGTATCTTTTCTTCTCCTCAAACAAACCTGGCTCGATGGATAAATTGGAAACATTTGTACCTGTTCCTGAATATTTTTGCACTTCATTTCCATCTAGCATCTCAAACACTTCATCGACTTCTTGATATATCTCCCAACTAAATGAAATAGACATTCGAAATTGTAAAACCAATAGAGCTGTTTTATTTTATTTATTATTATTACTGATGGACAGTAAAATCTTAGACAACTATATACGTATATATTCTCTGGTAAAATGTAGTCAACTTGAGAGTTCTGAACTCACAAACTGGAGTTTAAATCTCTAATTCGTTTGTACTCAGTTCAGACATTGCAATGGAGATTCGCCAAACCTCCCGCACAGTACAACGGGCACCCACTGCATCGTATGTACAACTGTCGGCTGACGAATCTAACTCCGCTCCCTGTGAGCGTTAGACGACGCGACTCCGTCTGCTGTCGGTAGCAGTTTGAACGGATCGTTATTAAAAACGATCCGTTGCGCGCGAGTCGTGGCATTGCGTTCTCTATGGAAACGCAACTGCCGACGACCGCCATGCACAGCAGTAAATGACCGGTTTAAGTCGTATCTTTCCAGCATTTGGCGGTATTACCCATTTAATCCTGGGTAAAGATAAACAACCCGGCAAGCAAGATTCACTCAAACACAATTCCATTAAAAATATAATCTCAACAACACTTATTAAAATCATTCCAAATTGGAATCACATTTAGACTCAAACACTAATTTCAATTACAATCGAATTCACAGGCGTTCGAATCCTAGAAATTGTGGATTATTAGCCTAATAGTTTATATAGAACTATTAGGCTATGCTCACACACACTATCTAACGGTTCGCAGGATCCAGATCAGGGGTGGCGCCAGGGGGTGCTGGGGATGTTCCCCACCCCCGTCGGGGAGGACGAGCACATTTTGTCGGGGAATAAACAAATAAAAAAAATTATTTACTTTTATTAAACTATTTTTAACTTTTCATCACAATAATAATAATAATTATTATTAGCATAATTATAATAATTAATAATAATAATAATAATAGTTCAACGAGTCTAATTAAAAATAATTTGCGTTCTGTTATGACAAATGCTCGTTTGGATAGCGTCATGATGCTTTGAATATATCGTGATAGGGGAAGCAACCTGGGCCTTGACAGCGTCGACAAATGCAAAATTTCCAAAATGTAGAATTTCACTTTCAAGAATGGGGATTTGAAAATAAATTAGATGGTTACATTGCATACTCTTTGTTTCTTGTTTTATTCAAAATATTTTGGTTTTGGAAGCTGATTTCGACATTAGAAATCATAGCCTACATGAAGTCATATTATAGTAGCTCGATGCCTATCAAATAAGTAATAAAAATTTGCCATAATTCGTCAAATATCCGTGGCTTCCAGGGGGCTTCGCTTCCCCATCGGGGGCCCTAGGTGGCCCCCCTGGCCCCCAGCCAAGTGAGACTCGATTCGCTCTACTAGCCCCCCCCCACCATCGGGGCCTTCAGCCCCTCCGTCGGGCAGGTCCTGGCTCCATCACTGATCCAGATTAATAACATTATGCGCTCACGGTTGTGTTCATACAAGAAGATGACTCTGGGATCACTGGCCAGGAACTTGTAAATAAGGATATGCGTATGTCTGGTTGCTTAATGGTAAAAATGAGAAAACTTGCTAACCGATAGCATGCACTCGCTAACCGCTAGCGTATCCACTACCGAACGGGCGTTCTCACACGCGTGCTAAATGTTAGGACTTAATGGTTAGGTCCCGATCTGGATATTACAACCTTATCTACGCCAACAATTGGTAAACAACGGAAACCAATCTAACCAATGACAAAAGATTATTTTATTAAAAGCAGACAACTTACTGGAAGTCAACGTGAATAAATAACATGACTATGTCATTTAAACAAAAATTTCCACATAATTCACAAGGCACCAATGTTTACCTAGTTCAACCACAATTAAAATTGTTTAATTGTTTAGGTTTGGCCGAGATTTATAAATCGTGGTATATATTAACCATTTGACCTTGACCCAAATTAGCCCTGCATTTATATGAATTAATAAAAACCTACATGTAAAATAATACAATTCCTGGAACTGGATTCGTCTCCTTATTTTCTAGAGAAAATCGATTTGTTGGCGTTTTCTTGGTCCTGCAATTCAGCTTGCACCTTTCGATAACATAAAGATGATTTGCTCAATATTAATAAAGTTATGCCATATCTTACAATATTTAAAAAAATATATTGATTTTGTGCCTTGATAAATGTCTATAAGCCTATTATATACTATATAATATCACTATGTACAAATATACAAAAAAAAAACCAATAATAATGATGCTCAAATAGGAACATATTTTTTTAATGGATATGATACTCGCCTTGACAGTGAGAAGTTGACGGTTTGAATCCCGTCAGACACTCTTTTTTATACAACTGACATAAATGAGCTTTTCATTGGCGAGCTATGCTTAATATAATTATTACAACATGCTCCTATTTGAGCACCATTATTATTATTTAACCATTTCTTTATATTGTGTTTACGGTGATTTGAATATTATTTACTACGATCTCCCGGCTACGACTTATAATATTTTCTAGCTATCTATGGTTGATAGAAAGAAAAATTAAACATACGCCATTTGTATATCCGGGGGATCCCCTTCTACGATGTACAGTGTTTGAGTAAATTCGCTTCTTCGACTACCTTTCCTAACAATCAGCTTTAACTCATATTCCATATTCCAGTACATTGTGTCTGTATTGATTGTTATATTGCCCGTTGTATAGTTCAATATACCTGCAATTTGCAAACAGTACCGTAAGTTTAAGCAAAATGAATGAATCGATTATTTTATTGATAGTTAACTACTAACTAACTACTAGTAATAAAATGATAGTTAAAATGAATATGTAGATAATAATGGTGGTACTACTACTACTACCACTACCACTACCACTACCACTACTAAAAATTATAATTGCATTCATTTTCGCTTTTCACGTTAACCCTCGGGAAGTAGCATGGTAGCTTTGTTATCACCTGTGGAAGTGTACCGTTTATGTACGATACCATATTAAAACCTTCGTAAACTATATCGTACTTGTTATACTCATAAAATAAATTCGAAATAGATATATTTGGACTTCTACCTTTATAATTCACATCTATCCAAAGCGTATTTGAGTCGATTTGTTTAAATATTGGATTATTTTGAAATTCTTCTGTATACTTTGATTGGCACATAGACCAAGAACCATAAAATTGTATTCGTCCTGGATTTGAATATTCATATTTAAAATCAATACGATAACAAGCATCTGTAGCTACTTTTCCAAGGTTTAGAACAAAAGGAACTGTCGAGTTCATTGTAATTGGTCCAAAGCCGTTCAACTGAAAAGTTTTAACAGTTTCCTGAACGAAAATGTTCTGCGCTACTGTACCTGTCTCTTATACACATCTAGATGTGTATAATAATAATAATCATAATAATAATAATAATAATAATAATAATAATAAAAATAATAATAATAATAATAATAATAATAATAATAATAATAATAATAATAAAAACAAAAATAATAATAATAAAAATAATATTACTAACTACTAGTAATAAAATGATAATTAAAATGAATACGTAGAGTTGTGAGTCCAAGCCACAACCGATGCGCCAACCACTTCTACAAGCACTGTATATAGGTCTGCCCCTAATTGAGGACCCTTAAAATTAAACACCACTTTTATGTGGTGTGTCTTTTATTTTTATTATTCTAATTAGAGACCAAAGCAACTAAATACCATGGACACCCTGTGTCCATGATCTTAATTTGGAGGGAGACATGTATTCATCATAGCATATACACTTTTTTTTATAAGAACACATTTTATATATAAGAACACTGAGGATGAAATTACTTTAAAATTAAGAACAAAATAAGAACAAATTGAGGCTGAGGTAAAATGTCAAATGAGGTTTTTGAAAAACCAAAAAATTATATCTGTACCTTATGTGCAGTAATGTAGGTGTGACTATGTAATACCCCCTATAATCAGGTGCACTGTCATTTGGGACCATTTTTACCAGGCCTTTTTTCTGGGGAAATTTTTCAGGGCCCATTTTTGCTGTACAATAATAATTTTCTATGTTTGAAAATTGTGTAAAATAAGAACAAATTCAGAACAAAATATAAGAACACTGAGCCTGGGCAAAATTTTACTGTTTCTTATTAAAAAAAAGTGTATGCACTTAATATAGCTTCTGTTAAAACTACTGTTAAAAATCACATTTAATATAAAAATAACGCTAAAAAGAAAAGATCGACATCTCGACTCCTTCATGGTGTCATTTTCAAGATCAAATGATGAAGTATAGAATATACAGCAACTATAATCAATAGAAAAAAGCTAATCTACAATGTCAAAGTTCATAACAGTGGGATATTAATCCCTGTGTTAATAAAAAGCTTTGCTTTGACAGAGTCACATTGTTTATTCAGACTGGGTTTTAATTGTCTAATAAATAGCATTTCAAAAATCACATAATAGAAACAAATGGTGAATAATATAATTATTAGCTGAAACCGGCTATAAAACAAATTCATAACAATAACAACATAGCCACATTATTAATATTATTTAATTCCATGGCTCAAAAAATAAAAAAATTACGAATAAAACATAATTTTATTTTGGATGAAAGAAGAAAAAAAAATCGTATGCAGACTCATTATACATTACCTCCTGGAGTAGGAATCATCGTACCCCCAAGTCTACCAAAGCAACCTCCCTTATCTCCATGTTGCCATTCAGGTGAATATTCGAATTCTTCGTTGATCTTCGATTCCTTTAGTAGTTTTGTAAAATTGTCATTCCATATCTCGAAAGTTTCTAAGTTATCTATAATACCCGTTCCATTGGCCTCAAAATTTGATCGTCGGCACATCCAAGTGAATTCCATCCCAGATTTATCAGCTTTGTCCACGTCAGGATCAAACGTTAAAGAAAGCCCATCGACTTGTATAAGTGTTTTCCATTTGATGGTACGATATTCTCCACCTACAATTTCAACTATTAGAGGAGTGGGAATTATTTCTGTATGTGTTGAGTCTGAAGTATAAAGGCCTATTTCTCCACCAAGCATTGTGACGTTTAACTCACTTCTGTATAAACCATAAGCAAGCAATCGTGGTTCCAAAACCAGTGTACGCAGACCACTTCCAATTGTAGTAACAGAAGGCGGGAGCGTAACAAGTGTTTCTCTTTCACCTTCTATTTTGAATACTTTCCAGTGGTAACGTGTTAAATCAGTTGAGGAACAGTTAACCTCAACGAGTGATTGGATTTTGACTTGTGTTGATGCCAGATATTGCCGATAATTCGTTTCAGGATTACATTGAAAATTATAATTGCATTCATTTTCGCTTTTCACGTTAACCCTCGGGAAGTAGCATGGTAGCTTTGTTATCACCTGTGGAAGTGTACCGTTTATGTACGATACCATATTAAAACCTTCGTAAACTATATCGTACTTGTTATACTCATAAAATAAATTCGAAATAGATATATTTGGACTTCTACCTTTATAATTCACATCTATCCAAAGCGTATTTGAGTCGATTTGTTTAAATATTGGATTATTTTGAAATTCTTCTGTATACTTTGATTGGCACATAGACCAAGAACCATAAAATTGTATTCGTCCTGGATTTGAATATTCATATTTAAAATCAATACGATAACAAGCATCTGTAGCTACTTTTCCAAGGTTTAGAACAAAAGGAACTGTCGAGTTCATTGTAATTGGTCCAAAGCCGTTCAACTGAAAAGTTTTAACAGTTTCCTGAACGAAAATGTTCTGCGCTACTGTACTGCTACTTATCGGATTTGAAGCATTAACTTTTATGAAATATGACCCCGGATTAGTATACTTATAATATGCCTTTGGTTCACGTGTCGTGAAGATGTAATTACTAACTGGTTTCGTCGGATCATTGAAGTTCCAGGTAAATAGCACTTCAGTTCCATATAGTATGTCAGCGGTCACGACTATGGCCATATCCAGAGGCGCATACTTTCCAAAGAGATCATATTCAGCCGAAGTATTCAACATGCTAGTTAGATCAATATCGAAAAATTTTATATCTTTTTCCAATTGCTGGATCTCTTCGAATACCTCAATACCGTATTCTACCGTATCGCTGCTTACATTATTCCACACCATAAACTTGATATTGTAATGTTTGGCAATGGTATAGTTATGCTCGATCGCCAGGATATGTTCCAACTCGCTAGTGTCTTTAGTTGAATCCATGTATCCAAGAGTGATTACGTCATCCATAAGGCACATCGCTCCCCTCGGACAAAACCTGGTTCCATCACCAAAATCAATTGTAAAATAGGCATCAGTAGCTTCTTCAAACTGCAAATCTCGATATACATCGATTGGCACAACAACGTAAGATGGTTCCCCCTCTCGGTTCAATTCTAATTTGTTTAAATAGCGTGAATTTACTTCAAAACGTCCAACAGGACGCTGAGTAATAATTACCAAAGACACTAAAGACGATGGATCAACAAAGTTTTCTGCGTTAACAGTAACGTAATATGTTCCTGGGCTATCAAATGAATGAACAAACGTAAAAACCGACTCACTCGTGTTGTACCTTTCCGAAGAATCATCGTCAAAGTCAATAGTGTATCTCATTCGAGAGCCCCACGTGACAGTTAGGCTCATCTCAATTACTTCATCGACTTTGGCGAATACATTATGTACACTGAGAGTAAGATCAGTAATGACCTCTTCTAAATTGACATAACATTGACGGTTACCACTGCTAATTCTGTTATAAAGTAACACGTTAATTTCATAAGAATCCCATGTTGTGACGACTAGATTGTGTGCTGAAAAATTACAACACTTAACATCACTCGTGTAAGTTTCCCTGTTTTCTTTCAATATACCATATATTTCATAGTTTGCAAATACATCAGTTGGAATTTCAGAAGAATTTCCTTGAAACGAATAGATCACAGTGAAACCGTAATTTTGGTTTTGGCTAATTGGAACGACACTTGCACACTCTAATTTCAAATAATCTGTGATTCTGTTTTGGACGATGATTGTTTTGTTGACGATCATTTCGCTGACGTTATTTGAACAGTAAACACTGACGTCATAAAATCCCGGGCTTGTATAGACATGAGAAAGTAAGATGTTATTTTGGTCTCGTTGCATTATATACTCATAAAAATCTACATTCGTACTATCGTTTAAGTCTATTGTACAAAAAAGATTTGATCCAATTAACATGTCGAAACCAATCTGGAAAGTGTTTCCAGTTGCAACGTACTCACTCGAGTACAATATATGCAAATCAAGTATTTCGTATTGTACTAGAAGAATAATATAATCTTCAGCTTCGCTGATTGCATTAATTAATCGGATTGTGATATTTAACGGACTCAACTCATTAAAAAATTCAGTAGTCGTCGAAACGGAAAATATTATGTCTTCATCTACGGCCTGCACTATTTCTGTATTTGTTGTATAATTCAATTCGTTTAAAAACAACTCGAAAGATGAGTAGACACCTGAAAATATTTTTGCTGCAATAAGAATACTTTTGCTGTTCCATTTAATTGGGCCTTGGGTTACAAGCCTAAAACCCATAATCCGCTCTGTGTACATTACGGTCGCCATAATGGTGGAGAAGCTGAACATATTTTCTGAATGAATTGTAATCGGAAACACCGCTGGTTGACTAGAAGTGAAGCGAATGCTATTGGTTCCTAAACAAAACAAAAGTAACAAGCGAGATTTCAATTAGCGTATAATGAACCTAATGTATTATTTTTTATTATTATTTGATAGGATTTATATTGCGCACATATCAAGAACTACACAAGGCGCTTTTTTCCCTGGTCATTGGATACAGAATCAATCATAGGCCTACACAAAGTGCAACCTCCTCCATTCCCCTGGGAGTATTCCTAGTTATACGTGAAATCCCGACTACTAATTTCATTGGAAATCATTCACCTCCTACCAGGTACCCATTTATTCTCCTGGGTGAAGAGAGGCAAATGTAGATAAAGTGTCCTGCCAAAGGACACGTGCAGTGTGACCAGCATCGTTCTCGAACCCCTGACATTCCGACTGAAAGTTCAACGCCTTACACGCTGCCCTACACGCTTTGATATCATTCCCAATGTAGGTTATAAAATTTAAATTTGTTGTCACTGCACTTTTAGCACTATTATGTTAATCATCTAAATAACTGTATGAATAGATAATATTAATAATGTGGATTCAAAGAAATTATTGGCGACTGTGAACCATTTTCTGATATTTTACTTAAAAAGTAGTAGGCTTAGTAGTAGTAGTAGTAGTATTAGTACAGTAGTAGTAGTAGCAGTAGTAGTAGTAGTAGTGGTGGTGGTAGTGGTAGTGGTAGTAGTGGTAGTAGTAGTAGTAGTAGTAGTAGTAATAGTAGTATTGATAGTAGTAGTGATAGTAGTAGTGATAGTAGTAGTACCGGTAATAGTTGTTGTTGTTGTAGCAGCAGCAGTAGCAGCAACAGTAGCAGCATTAGGAATTAAACATACCTTTGCAACCAAGTATCCCAATTTTAAGAAACACTGCGTGCCCATTGGAAATAATATCAAATTTTATATACTGTGCTGTGAAAATCTCGTCAAACATGTTGTACTTTAAATCATTTTGGTCTTCTGTGTTGTTACATTTGAATACCTGGAAAAGAGTACATATTACGATTAATAAATCAGTTTATTTGTTATATAGTATATTGATATTAATAAGAATTAAACGTAGAGCGTTCCTTGTAATAAAACGTCAGTGTTAACGTTAAGTCAGTGTATGGATGCGTTTGTAGGGTGCAATTGGGCGTTGAGTTGGCTTGACAGAGTAGTATCGTACATTGTGCAAAAAGACGCGTAAAGAAAAGTCACCATCAGGAGTTCGTAAAGGCCAACTTTATTAGACAGTATCGTACGGCGTAACCCGACGTAAGTTGCTGCTGTGTCTGGTCTTTGTTAAAGCCATACGCAAGTACTGTAGGTAATCGTCGTGACTATATCGGGGACATCGTAGAATAAAAAGCATGCTCAATATTCTCATGACAACCTAAGACTGTCCTGACGAATAAACACCGGGCTAGGTCGTACATTTTTAAATGAACATTAATACTTACCTTCCTTCTGCCATTCGCAAGGCTTATATTCTTCCATGTATTAGCATCCATACCATAAGCAACATACAAAGTTTGAGTATGGTAGCCGTTAGGACTAAAACAGTTTGTTACTATTCCTGATATGTGGTGTCTTCCTTGCAAAACCACAATTACCCATGGTTCATCGTCGTCTTCTCGGGAGAGCCAACCAGAGCCAAAAAGTCTAACATCTTGGTTTGACATGCTTCGAATGCTCGAATAGATTGTCTTTGAGGGGTCACTTTTGATGAAGTCCTGGCACGCCATTGGCTCTGTAAAACAACATAAATAATCATATAATGCCGCAATCTAGATCTATGGATTTTCCCTATTTTTTAATGATATTGTTGAAACTTTCAATATCCTACTACACTTTTAATTATTCTAATTATTAAAATAACTTGCATGGTCACAAAACAACAAACTCGATTGAGCTTCTTAGATTAGGAATCCTTTTATTGACAATATTCCTAATAATGTAGGTTTCTAAATATCTCCCATATCATTTTGAATATTAAAGATTGTTATAAATTTGAGTGTACTGCTGACTGAATGGTAAAATTAAGGAGTATAGAGGTGCAAGAGGTCCGACTCTCGGAGTTTCGTTGGAATGTAATCCTATTTCAAAAAGTACTACTTATGAACTAAAAGTGTGCGTCCTTCAAAAGGCGAGTTTTGAACGCCATTCGAATCAGAGCCGTAAATAGAGTTTGGCCAACTCGGTTTCACGGGATTCTGCTATACCCTCGTGTGATTGGGTGAATCGCAATCACCGGCCATGTTGTCACCAAAACAAAACATTGGCAAGCCACAAACTAACGCGATAGGATATATTAAAATCCCATAATTGAATTGTCCTCATGAACAGAATAATAAAAGAAAGTTTATGCAGCATCAGTGTTAAAAAGCTAATACGCGCGCACGCTGTTTGGTAACAACATGGCGCCATGCGCCAAGTTGGCCAAACTCTCTCTATCTACGGCTCTGATTCGAATTCTAAGAGGGCGCGCCCTATCTTGTGGTAGAACTTTTCTTAACGTTTCATTGTGTGCTTTCAAAATCAGGGCAGTCAGGCCTCTTGCAATTCTATACTCTTTGGTTATACCATGGAGGTATTATTGAGAAGGAGATCACTCGGCAACAAATCCCTTTGACGCGACAAGCCTATGTGTTCCCCGCTTTTGGATCGCGCGCGGGCGTATTGCCCTATAATTCACATTTTTTTGTTAGCAACAACCTGGCAACGACATGCATTTATACGCTTCCAGCAGAGCAGTTGTGCAATAAAACGTTTGATTTTAACCCATTAAATATCGACTTCAAAGGCATCGCGCAAACGTTCTTTACGCGCTGCGGCAACTTTGGTCTTGGTTCATTTGCATAGCGCTGCGTGCGCGTAGATTTGCCGAGTGATCTCCTTCTCAATAATACCTCCATGGTTATACCTAGACTGGCCTGAGGTCAGGGTACCACAATGGCGGTATAGATATTAATCAGTAACCTGGCATGAATCAAGTATAGAATGAAGCTGGTATATCTTTAAAGTTTGTAAAAATGACACAATTTTTGTTTAGCTGGATTATTTTAAAAATTTATTTTTGTACATTTTATTTATGTTTACGTGTCCTGTGTACAGACATATGGCAAAGATGTTGTAATTGAATTGGATATGTTTATGCAGGAAACTGTACAATTCACCGCACATCCTTTATTCTGCTCATGTTAATTGAATAGTACTGTCAAGTTTGTAAGGGAGTTATAGAGGCATGACATCTCTTTGCCTGTAATGTATTTATGACTATTCAGGCCTAGCATTCAAACAAAATCAACATACCTTCACAACCAAGTGGATAAAAGGTAAGGTTAAAGGAAGTTTCAGGGACTTCTTTATGAACTAGTCGCAAAAATCGGCAAACAACAGGGTAGCCAAAGCTATTGACAACATTTCCTATTGTAATGTTTCTTCCATCAAAGACCTAGAGATAGAAAAAAATGCAGAGTACATTATTTGTACCTCCTCTATAATTTATAAACTAGGGATTAAGTGAAATATATTTGTCAATAATATACCCAAAAAAAGTGATCGTACAAAATAACCCATCTCCGTTCTCTGTCAGTACTTGGTAACCTGACGTCATTTGTTAATTGTTGGTGGCAGACTGAGGGAATCCTCATTAAAAACGATCTGGAGTGCGTACTCCTTCGGGTAGTTATGAATCGCTTCGACCGAGTATGTTGCTCGGCTTTACACATTGATGAGATAAGTTCTTACAAATAATGATAAATTACAAATATAGTAACAATATATGTTATGTAACATTTACCAGAACATTTATGAAATACTAAGACAAAGTTGTTACACATCTTAACAAAACGAAACAAACCTCATTTTGCCCATTTGAATCAAGAATGGTTTTAAAATGACCGTAGTCTATAGAGTATTCCACATAAAATTGACCCATAGAAATGACCACAACGCCTGTAACTGTATAGTGCTTGAGCAAGTCCACCATCACAAACGTATCCGCGTCAGAATATGTAAATTGAGCAGACGGTATTCTGTCTTCTACAACACCAACTGAATGACGACACAAGCTTGAATCTACAGGAAAAAATATTGACTTTCATTTGCCAAACTCCCAGAACAGTAAGCTGCTTCATTATTAGGGTGTGTCATGCCGACGTTCGAATGCATCTTACTTATGTTTAAAAAGTCTCCCCGCCAGAGACATATTTTCTGAACGGGAACCCTACATTGAATGCGTGTAAAAACACGCATTTTTAGAACGCATTCCTAACCGTGTTTTTGTTTTGTGGCCCTTTTCTACTGGGGAAAAAACATGTGTTTTATAATAACTATTTAAAAACACGTGAGCAAAAACAGGCCCTTAGAAAAATCAGTTGTAATACATATCAAAAACATTTTCCTCATATCAAAAAGTGTTTCTCTTACCGACCCCAAACATATAAAACGAAAATTAAAATTGTCAATTACTAATTATGTGACATTTGCAATGCGCATAGGCATCACGACATTTTATAAGAAATATCATATCATACCTTTACAACCCAGGAGTTCAAAACGCAGACATATCATTTCATTAGTTGTAGGGATTTCTACACGAATAATTCTGGTCTGGACAACTTTACTGAAAACAACCCACTTTTCCGAATCATCGTTTGCTGGAACAATTTGTGTCACCTATTAATTGAAATATTAACCTAAATGCTCGGCATTTCTATGAAAATTAAATTTACATAAATAATTATCGTAATAAAAACTAAATTTACAATGTTCGATATGTATATTTTCAATATAAAATTTGTACCCCAAAGATCAGACCTGAGTAGCAAAGAACGGTGACTTACGAATAACTTGTCTTTCAAAAAGTTGTATTGTAATTGTATTTCTGCAGACGTAAAACCTAAACCGGACATCTTATTTCTTAGTTAAACAATACTCTTTTGCCTCTTCCTTTTGCTCCAATTTCCATTATAATTAAACTGATAACATTATATATCTGTATTCTTTAACGATACCTCAACCCCATAGACATACTATTTATCTTCTCATCCTAGTACTTCTCCAATATAACACTAGAACATATGGTTGAAAATATACAGAAAACACCAACCTACCTTATCCAGGTTCCCTTTGATATAAACATACTTCCAAACTAAATTGTCGTCACTGTGTGCAAATTTCAACGCTAACGAAACGTCCACATTGGCTTCCAATTTAAAAATAATGCCGGTGAACAACTTCAATTGTTGAAAAATAAACGTAACCGTAGGATTAACGTCACTTGAAGACAGGCACCAAGCTGTACCATCATATCCGATGCGAACTGAATCGGCGTTGAAGTTAACTCCATTTGAACTGATCTGGTTATTCATAATTTCTCCACTTTTTAATCCCATATCGTCAAGACATAAACTATGTGCTAAAATATTTAGAAATGATTTTAATCTACATTTTTACAACTTTTTAAAATTTCAAATGGTCCCCTACTAAAGATAGTGAAATGAATGATTGAATATTTTTTCATCCAGAACTTCAATCATGTGATTAACTGTTTGATGACGTACTTACAACGCACGCGTACTGTGCAAGCTGCATGACATTTTAGCTGGGACACAGTAACTTATTATTTCTTGAAAGTTTGCATTAATAAATAATAATAATAACAAGTTACATTTATATAGCGCATAATGCACAGTGCCTCTATGCGCTTTACATAAAATTATAGAAATTATAGAAAAGATGTTGAATTTACAATATAATAGGGTGTGGTGGCAAAACAACGCTAGGTCTCAAAGGGTCAACTATCCGCCTCTGCCCTAATTACTACAATTGTCCTACCTTTACAGCCAATGAGATCAAACCGCAATGCTACAGGCCTGGTCTGTGAAACGATGTTAACTCTAAAGAACTTGGCATAAATTGGTTCGCTGAAGATATTCGTCACGGCCGTGTTTGCATCAAAATTGCCTATAAAGTGCTACCGATAAAATTTGTTCATTCTTTCAATACGTTATTTTGAACCGAAAATCATACAACAAAATTATGTACTGTGATATTAGTAATATACAAATTGTGTTAATGTTATTAAAAATTTCAAGAAACAAAAACATTGAGAATATTAATATTAATAGATAATAATAATAATATAATAATTATAAGAAGAATTTTGGTTGACAATAATGGTGGTTATATGTTATAGAGATATTTATATAGCGCCTTTTCTTTGAGTTAAACGAAATAGACAACTGATAATCAAACAAAGGAAGAAGAAATGGATTATGCATTACGAAGATGTGTATAAGAGACAGCCCCCACCCTCTCGAGAACTGTACGCTGGTTGTAACGCGTATATTGTAATGAAATAAAACAGAAACTACAATAAATCTGCTCCAAAATTTTTCAAGTGTGTCACATTTTAATTAAAAGTTATTTTTAGCCATTGACTTTTTTATTTATTGCAATATTAGGTATTCCTTATATTGAACCGAATAGGTAAACATCAATATTCTCGTGATACTTGGTGTGAGGTGAGGCCAACAGCAGAAACCTGCCAGTGTTGACTTAATTCACTGATGAGTAATGCACAAATTTCGCCAGAAAAAATAAATATATTTAGTTTTTGTTTAATCAGGGCTTGCCCTAACTTTTTTTGTTAACTAGCCCACTGGGCTAGTTTACTAGAGATTTTACTAGCCCACAGACTATCTTACTAGCCCACAAGCAGGAAAACATTTTGTTTCAAAATATTCATTAGCGACAATTAAATTTGAAGGTTGATTTGCAATTTCATAATTTCTGTAGCTTTGCTGTTTGAGTACGCGTACCCCCTCAAATTAGTGTAATAAATTAAAAAAATCTCTAACTTCTTATAGCATTGAATTACTTAATTATTAAAAGTTGAACATTTTATAAATATCATTATGAGAAAATAATATGAATACAAGGTAGTACATTAAATTTAATGTACCTAAATTAACCCGATTCAACGATCAAACGATCTTCTGTTGATAGAGAGATAACATGCCATCCTGTAGTGGTTGGTGAATGACTTGGGGATCATCTTAATAATTCAACGTTCTCGCATGTGGAGAGCTGAACGCTAGCTAGAGTGTTCTCTCTGGGCTGCGGTACCTCTTGTGCAGGGATTGTCTCGAACGTTCCGTGTTTTTTTTTATTTTTTTTTTTTTTAATGTTTTTCTTGCTAATTCTCCACTAGACAACCGGGCAACATGAGGAGTAAATAGACTAGCCCGGAGCGGTTTTTAATAGACATTGTACGCCGGGCTAGTACTAAATCGAGCCCTGTTAATTTATCTTGGTCATAATCTTGTAATCTTATCTAAGCTCAGTCCAGATTATCAAATTTTCTTTGACAAAAAAACTGTTGTATGCTGTCATCACGACCATAATAGACATGTCACATGTTCAGGTGTAGATAGTACGGTCTCACAGTGCTTTAATGCAAAATACTACACCTTACCTTTTCGGCGCCTTCCTCCATATCACCAATGATCCAATTATCGCCACTAAGGCCGTACGTCACAAAAAAGTGTTCAACCCAACTGGCTGTTTCACAACCGCATCCTTGCGTCACAATACCAGTTATGACGTATATGTTCATCAGATTTATCTATATATCAAACAATACACAGAGTTCCATCTTCAACGAGTAGTGATAAACAGCATATAGTCGAATCTATCAAAATATTCATCTATGTCTTCTTAATCCCGCAGATGTAAACACAAAGAGCGCGCAAGTAGTAGAACATTTCAAGTAGCTTTTGCTAAAGATGGTTATTATGAAAAGAGATCAACATTCGAGAACCACTCGAATCACTTTTACTGTTAGGTAGAGGTATGCATTCAGTTGGAGAAATTGGACCGAATAAATAACAGGGGAACCTTAGAATCTTAAAATTAATCACACATACAAATAACTGATAATCAAACAAAGGAAGAAGAAATGGATTATGCATTACGACAGGAGGGACAAGAAAGTTTTTTAAATACGTGAAAACAAAGATTAATTCGAACACTACGTCGAAAATGAATGAGGACGTTTGTTAGGGAGACGGTTCGCACGTGGCGCCTTGGGTCGGACTGTTCCATTTTTCGAAGGGGAGTTCCGTTTTGGGAACAATGGCAATTAGTCGGTTATCCAGGTAAGTATTCACGAAATAGACAACTGATAATCAAACAAAGGAAGAAGAAATGGATTATGCATTACGACAGGAGGGACAAGAAAGTTTTTGAAATACGTGAAAGCAAAGATGATAGAATTGCAAGAGGTCCGACTGCCCTGATTTTGTATGCACGCAAGATAGAGGGCGCCCTATTTACGGACGCCTTTTACCTTCCTTTGGAGGACGCCTTCTAGTTCGTGATAGTACTTTTTGGGATAGGATTGCGTTCCAACGAAACCCCGAGAGTCGGACTTCGTGTAGTTCTGTACTCTTTGGTAGAGCAGGTAGAAACGACGCAGAACAATAATGTGCCTATACCTGTATCCACTGATTCTCAGTATTTGCTGGAATCCAGCCGCCATCTACATTGTTCAGTCGACCAAAATAAGGAAACGAATTTCGCTCTGTTGTAGAAGTTTCGAATTGTGTGTCTGAAAACTTGCTTTGAAATTCTAGACCCAATTTACTCCGGCAGCGACCTAATAAGGTTTACATTTTTTAAGAAGAAAAATTAACTCTATAATTTGATATCCTGTTTAATTTAATTTGTACACAATATAAACTAAATATATAAAATAAATAATTTCATTTCAATTTGGAAGAACTAAGAACAGCCATAAACTTCAGCGTGTATCGCATGACTGGACACTCAGTAAGCAGCTTCCAAATAAATATCTGATTTATATGCCTATTTCAGTGCTATGCAGACACAATAAGTATTATAGGGTGAATGAAGAAATTCTTGTTTCTTACCTTCATTTAATCCAATAACATTTGTCAACACCAACCCATCAACCGTAAGTGATTCATTATGTACAATTGAACTTGGCGGAAGTGTTAAGTTAACTGACTCAGTCTGTCCAATCGTTACAGTTGTTGTCACGTCAGAGCCTTAGTAAAAATATACATTATTAAAAGCGGGAGTTTTCAAAGCATCATTGAGACGATTCTGTTAAAGATTTTTGCATAACATAATTAGATGCAGTCCTACTATATGTATAAGGGCATTTATGCCTGCAATATAATTATTTGTATGTGATATAGGTCAAATATGTATGTAGTTTTTATTTTTTATGTGTATTTGTTTTCGGGGTTTTTACTAACTTCTTGTTTATCTGGGGATTTTTTCTGGAGCTACTTTAATGTGGTTATCGTTTCGCATTTGTCTCTCGGAACGAGCTGTGGCATTCATCAAATTAAGGCCAACTCAGACAGCGTCGGCCGACGCAGCCCGACCCGATTTATCGTCGGGGACAGTCTTAGGCTATGTTCAGACACAACGACTTACGCTAGCGTAACGTTAATCGAATGGTGTGAACTTGTGCGCGGCGTAGCGAACGCCAGTATTATCGCGCAATCACTGGCGTACGGTAATCCAGCAACAGACCCCAGATTAGCGTACGCCACTGATCTACGACAGTCACGCATCGGTGATTTTGAACTCAGCCAAGATTTGACCAATCAACATATAATAACATTTTTATTTCCCACAACATTAGAAAATAATGTAAGTGTTTGTAGCAATACCTTTAAATTAACAATAGAGGTTTTTGTTATTCTCTTACAATACAATACGAGGTTCTTTACAAATCCAACATTAAGTCCTCCCATCAATTACAAATGGAATGGTGTATTATAAAAACAACTGTAAGTCTGTAATTGAGGCTTATGTTTTCTTAAGATTATCAAATTTTCTTAAACAAAAAACTGTTGTATGCCCATATATAGTCAAGATGTGCCTATACATGGCCACGATGTGATGTCATCATGACCATATTTAGGCATGTCTATACAATTCCATAGCCTTGGGCTCTAGAGAGTGGAGTTTGACAGGAAGTGAACCCATGACTCAGAGATTTGAAGGCAGTCAAGCACGTTCACCTTATCGCTGCTCCATTCCAAGCTCGTATCCTCAATTGTTAATTAGCTGTATTAGCTGATAAGATGCTCTCTAATATTAGGGTGTAATGGATTAAAACCTTTAAATAAAAGAGTGGCAAAAACGCCATCAACCTACAGTAGTTATTGAGGTTTTCTCACACCTTTAGCCTTCAGGACATTATGTACTCAAATTAAGCAATAAAATAAGCAAACGCAGTTACCGTTTTTAATACTGGATATATGTACGTCATGAATCGGAGGGTCGATGACTCGGATAATAGAGACATTTTTATTCATCCCTCCAATCAATACATTAAACGAGCACAGGGAGTCATAATCATTTATATCCACATCGCATACGTGTGATATAAGAGCCCGTGATCGCCTGTTGACAATAGCCCTAAATACGTGATTGGGTTTATTGCTTGGTACAAGGTTGCTTGCATCGATAAATTTTAAGTTTGCGTCATTCGTCATGTATTCCGTGAATTTTGATGTCATTTCTTCTTCTATTACTCCGTTACCTGTTATATATTTATAACAAATGAGATCGCCTTTTTGAACACTTATTTCCTCTATGACTTTTAAATACTGTGGTCCTTCCAAAACATTGTCAAATGGGAATTGTTTTACCAACTTAAGGTTAATTTTTGGTGGCGATGTGAAGAAGACATCACTGGTTGTAGAATTAATGCATTGACGTTTTCGAAAGCTATACGATCCAGAGCAAATCTTTTTCCATACACTTCGCTGTTTTTCACATGAATCTTCAACAGGGATGTACGAATACGAAGAGAAACAAAATCTGTAGCCGTATGAATCAATAGGTCTATAAAGCTTTAAAAAAATATGTAGTTTAGATAAGTTATGATGACAATTTGTAAGCACATATATATAAAGGAATAAAAAAAATAAATGTTTTTCAAACTTGTTATCAGAAATTTATTTGCCTCCATTGGCCTGTGCATCAGAGTGAAAAAATTATATCAACGGATTGTCATTAATGGGAGACCTAAAAATATAAAATGCGGGCAGTATAAAGACGCCAAATGACACATAATGTCTGCAGTTTTTGAGATAATAATAGGGCCCACTCAGTGGCAGAGCAAGAATTTGGAAATACAGCTGAAATTATGCATGACGTCACCATACAAGCCACACACCTCCCGCTGCTGAAGTAGTGGTAGTATTTAGCAACTACTATACCAGGGGTGGGCATAAAAATGGGTCGGAGGGGCAAAGTGAATTTTTGATTAAACACCGAGGGCGGCACCCAACCTTTGTTGTTTCCAAAAACCTCCAAGAACTGCTTTTACACCAGTTTATTCTAAGTTTTATTTTACTGTTTACATAATTATATGATCGGTGTCGGGCCATAAAAACAATGTGTTTTCTAGCCAATGTTGCTTGGCGGGCTGCACACATAGAGTTTTTAATTCATTTTCGCGGGCCGCAAAAAAAATCGCTGGCGGGCCGCACTTTCTTTGCCCACCTGTGTACTATACTTTTATAGACACATGCGCTTTATGTATGGAAGGCAAGAGAGGACCAATTTAGAGCACGGGCGTGTAAATGCTAACTGAGAGCGCGTCGTACGACGCAGTCCGACGCGATTTGTTGACGAGTCGGATCAATACCGTAGCCAGGATTTTCAAACAGTGTGGAACAATATCAGGGTGGACCCACTTTACGTGTAAATTCAAACAATGTGGACCCATTTTACGCAGAAATATGAAAAATCTGGACCAATTTTATGCATAAAATTACATAATTTGGACCCATCTTTGTGGACCCATTAGAAAAATTGTGTGGGACTGTCTCAACTATCCTAATAGCTGGCTACGGCATTGCCTCGGATCTGTGTGAGTAAAAAGCACACACACGATGGTCTACGTCGGAGAGAGTCACGTCAAGAATAATTATATTTGGCTTTAAAACAGATTTATTTTACCATAAAAATAATAACTTGCTCGGAAATATCACTCAACACTGATTCTAAATGCTACCTCTGACAGCGTCGTACGACACAGCCCGACGCGATTCACCGTCAGGAAACAGCCTTAAGCACTAGAACGATTCGATAATGATTTATCGTGTATACGATAACAAACTATTTTAACAAATCAAATCAGATGACGTCATAATCATGGAAAAACGACAAAATCGTTGCTACTACAACGATTTTAATGTTTTTCCATGATTATAACGTCATCTGATTTGATTTGTCAAAATATATTGTTGTCGCATAACTGATAAATTGTTATCAAATCGTTCTAGTGTAAAATCTTCTCTTATTTCTTTTTTGAAATTGATTGTTGATATGACCAAAAGTATCCTAGCCACTGCGAATAAGGCCATGATACGCAAAATACGACAGTGTAGGCCTACTGCTGTACACAACCAGAAAACAACGGATGTGATACCGGTTCAACATGACTGCGCTACCAGCTTATCAGACCCGATCGATACCGAAAATCTAGCCACAGCGTTATTCTAATGAATGAATTTACATGCTCCTTATACATTTTCTTTCACATATTTACCTTCAATACAATTCTTCCCTTGACTTTGTTGTATATCTCAAACCCCATTAGTCGACCGTCAACCTTTATCGGATCGTTCAATTTGATGTAGTACGCCTTCCCCGTGTGGCTTTGGCTGTTTGTTTTCGGGACCAAGTAATTACTGCCATATGAAACAATATCAGTGTCTGGTAGACAAAATACAGTTACAGTAAATATATAATCTGGTGGTAGCCATTGTGTCTGCGCTGAACCGTGGAGATCTCTAGGTCCCCGGTTCAATTCCCACCGCTGCCTTTACTTGTGTTTCAGTTGGAGGGCTGAAATACAAGTTGAAATAGCGCACCGCCTTTTGGATGAGACGTTTAAAACGTTGGTCCTTTGTGCATTAATGGCCCATGTGCACGTTAAAGAACGCAGTGCACTGGAAAAGAGTAGGGGATTGTCTCCCGGTGTATCCTTGGT
>NW_022684135.1:1394399-1415591 GCF_011630105.1 Anneissia japonica | reverse complement strand
CCTTAGACCACGGAAACCAATAGGATATACGTGCAGATTTAACCACCAGGCACTTTCTCTCATACAACTGACTGAAACGCTCACACATAGTGGAGCTATATATATTAGCTAGAAAAGTTTGTAAGTCGCAGCTTGGAAATCCTATTTGAGCAATGTTATTATTGTTTATCCATTTGTTATTATTGTGTTTATGGTGCTACGCAGCAAACGTAATTTGAATAATTTATACCATGATTTCCAAAACTGTATTATTGAGATAACCGAAGTGTATTTATAATAACATTTTTAAGCTTCACCGTACTATTAAACATTACTATGGAGTTTTAATTGTTTATTTTAAGTGCCTATACAAACATTTTAAAAAAATTATAAGCCTATAGACTACTTATTAAAGTTAAAATCAAATATGTTATTTGCAAATCTATGACAATTATACTCCTTAAAATACTTACTTGTTTGGAAATATGTTACATTTCCATCAGAAAATGTAACGGTAACGTCATTTTCACTTCCTACCATGTACGATAGCATACAATCGTAGCGACCGACCGTAGCTACACAATCAATTGTTGTGTCTAATACGTCATACACGACTGTAATGATGTGTTTGCTTACTAAAGATTTGTTAAGTTTGTCACTCACTTCAAATGTCGTTGATCGGATACCAGGTGTTCTAAAGACACAAATGAGCATATAAAAGTAATAACTTTTCTAATATTCCACGATTGTTTATTTGATTTGATTCGATTAATTGCGATACTGTACATGAATTATACAAACAATTTGAAAACGACATGAATGCAAAACTTAGTAAAATCACGTGGTATCAAGGATTAACCCTATAAATCCCAAGGGGATTTACATCCTGAGGGGTCCTTTTAACGCTTAAATAATAAACTGAAGACATTTTGACAAATCAGGGCTCATGTAAATGATCGCTGTAGTGTTTTGTTTATGTTGATTTGATCTATGCACTTGATCGATGTCGCGCGTGACCAGTTTGTATATACGTTATTAAAACGTGTTTTGTTTCTCACTCAAATATTTTCTGTATTTATTTACATCTACATAGAGTATATATGCCTACAGGCCTATACCAGTTCCTAAAGTTGGCCTATGTAATTTATGTTGGTTTTGCCATAAAATTGTCTGAAATATTTCATCAGTCATGGATCATTCTTTTGTTCTCTGAAAACGCAGTTAACAGTTCAGAAATGCCATAAGCTCTGAGAGCGGAGGGGCTAAGTCCCCTCTCACCCCACCAGAGAGTCTTAACCCCTGGACCCCGGCAGGGGCCCTACGCGCCCCTGGCCCCAAGTGTCTGTTTGTTCGCTCCGCTCGCAAACTTCGCCCGCATATTAGGGCCCCAATAACAGTCAACATCAGAGCCCCACAAACTCCGTGACGCCACTGTTTTGAAATCACTCCCCCAAACCAATCCAGTGAGTCATTGTTGGGAAGGTCTGAATAGCTTATCCAAGGCAATGTCGGCCGCAAAAATGTACAAAGCATGTAATTTTTTTTGTATTCATAAATGAGTTTATCAATGACGATATATAGGCCTAGTTCAATAGACAGGTCGACTAGGCCTAAGCCTAGGTGGACCTTTGTTGTATTGTATTATTCCTATTGTATTTTTCATGCTTTTATATCTGTTTTTATATTATATTTTAGTAATGAAAATCTATTTATCACACATATCCTTACACGTATTGATTTTTCATAACATAAACCTACTACACAGACATACTTGAATTATTTTTACAAAAAGACAGGTAACTTAATTTTCCTATTCCGCTAATAATTAAGTGCAGTAAACAACATTAAGTATCTCACAGAAATACATGCTCCTGGATTCCAACATCTCCTAAAATGGTTCGTTCATCTCCGAAGTTGAATCTATAACTTGAAACTTGGTGAGAAGGCTCAACGCTCGCTGTTATAGTGTATGGTGCATCGCCTTGAAGCATTTTTATACTTACACCTGTTGGATAAATTACGTTAACGTGAATGATGGCTTCAGATAAATAAAAAAATAAATAAAATAAAATATGATACAAACAAGGGGTGGCGCCAGCTGGGGAGGGGGAAAGGCCCCCGTTGAGGAGAGAAAACAAATTATTTTTTACATATTATTAAACCCTGAAATTTATCAAATATGTCATAGGCCCTGTTTCCGGTGCATCTCTGGATCACTTCTGTAAGATTTTGAGCGGCGCCCGACCACGCCCACATACGCTCGGGGGATACTGGCCTTCCGTTTGAGGACATCGAACCCCACCCCGTCTGGCAAACCTTCCCCTGCTGACACCGAAACAAAATTAAAAAGATGATAAATAGGTATAACAAAATATATGAACAGACGGTAGAAGAAGAATACGTGAGCGAAATTGAGCAGAAAAGTATCTATAAAAAATAAAATGACGAATGACGAATCCTAAAGCCGGGCACTTACTGCGTGGTACGACGGTCGTACGACCGTCGCACGACGAATCCACCTCTGCTTCCGGAGAGCGATAGACGACGTAACGCCGTCTGCTGATTGTCAGTGGCAGTCTGAACGGATCCTCATTTAAAAAGCGATCCGTTGGTTCCGCGCCGTCGCGTGCGTTCGTCGTCGCGTTGCCGTCGCGCAAAGTGGGTACCCGGCTTAACTGGCAGTTTTGTGAACGTTTTATGCAAAACAGTGAGTTTTTAGTTTATTTTTTCCCCACGAAACTACAATACTGATCAATTATTGTCATCACATTATTATTTAGAATTCCCAAAGTTAAATATTACTAAATGTACGTATCAATATTAATAAAGTAGGACCTATTATTATGATATCACTCATTTGCTATATTACGGTATGTATGCGATCATAGAAAAAATTGAACACTGTTCTATTTTCTTTATAACAGATCAACCACAACGTTGATGATTATATACGAACAGTAATAAAATAATATTGGTGTATGATTCTTTATTTTCAATCGTTAAGTGCGGCGTAAAATTGATTGTTGCTTTTAACGATGTGTTTTAAATACAATTAAATCCAGGTTAAATGCCATTTGCAAGATTATTGGGAGTAAGTACGTGACATGCCTAGTAACAAACGCGATTAATTGTCTTTTCTTGAAATTTTAATTGCAGCATTTAAATTTGCATTAAAATTGATGGAAAGTCCACCCTCCCACGAGCGGGGTAAATTTGACCATTGATGCATTTCGAATGGACGTTCCAATATATCGCGAAGCTGCTCTGTGTTCTTCTATTTATTATCTTTCATGAGATGCATTATGCTATTGTTTGTAACCAATGATAGAACGTACAAAATGTACCTCCACGTAGCACACAGTGAAATATGAAATCTTATCAGTACCTGATTAAATAATTATGTTAATAACCATTTTCTAGGCATGCAAATGCACGTGCTCACCAATATGAATGAAGTTCTAATCACCTTATTCTTTACACCACTTAATATATAATATGAAAAACATTCGCATGTCAATCATATACGATCATCATTATATGATCGAGCGTATTACATCATGTTAATCATATAACCCAACATAATTAATACTAGTGGCTGGGGGGCTTCATGTCCAAATCTTATTAAAAATGATGTCCCTTCGATGTGCATGAGCGGTTTATCAACGGACACAAACTCCCTTGATAAGTGTTCCTTTCTTATCATTATTACATACCTTTTAACTATAGTTATGATTATGCAAAACTAAATTCTTCTATTCTACTTCGACTGCCTCTATACCAGCGCACCTTTATCGAGAATAGATCTGAGCTGTATATCTAAACAATAAACGCACATTAATTTATGCAGTACGTGTATATTTTTTTCTAAAATATTTGTTCAAAGCGCATCCTTGGAAGATGCTTTTATACATACCCAATTTATTAGCCATAGGACGAAATCAATTATCTATAAAAACGTCAGATGTGTGTGGATGATACAAAGGCGACAATATTAATAATTTATCATCGAATGAATTTTATGGCACGTTATTAATTTTAAATTGATCTCAATCGATCACAGTTTCTATAAAAGTTTTTTTTTTTTCCAATCATTTTTTTTTTCAACTCCTACACTGACCTCGTGAAAAATGTTAACATTGTATATACATTTATCACGGGATGTTAATATTTTTATTCAACTTTTATCACAAGTACAATGATTATTATTATATATTTATTAATTGTCTTATATTTTGAAGACTTTGAAGACTAACAAATATTTTATTAGTGACTTTTTATTAGGGGATATTAGCTCCCGTTATTAACTCCCCAGAGCACTGTGCTGTGTACCAAAGTTATATACCAGATGATTATATTTCAGAATTTAGTTTGATGACGCCTTTCATTGTTGAATTTCCTTGGTCTTCGCATGAAAAGCTCATGCTCATGCATTGTTTATATATTATAACCTTGAATCTTGAATTCATAATAAAGTAAAAATATTTCAAAACAAAAAAAAAACTGCGACTGTATCAGCCGGTGGAATAAATTCGGAGTTTGAGCCCATGCGGCTTTATGAGGTTTATTTTAAAATTGATCGTTAACTTTTTAATAATATTCACAAAATATTGTATCTACGTTTATAAATGTAATACATTATTTCAAGAGCCTGAAAAAAAAAATAAGACTGGAGAAGTACAAGTATAAAGATACACTCAGATTGTTAAATTTCTCCGCCGTATAATAACCTCACTGGCATGACTTTCTTCTCTCTTTTTTCTTTTTGTATAATTGTTTTGTACAATTATTATTATAATGTCTTACAGTTTCGCAAATTTTATCTTACACTTAAAAGAAAAACATTTAAGATCATACAATACAAGATATACCTTACCTACCGTACTTCGCATTATATTAACTTGTGATTCTGTCATCATGTTTACTTTTTTGGTCATTTAAATGTATGTATTATGCAAAGAAGAAATAAATATAAAAAATTATGAGTCTGTGGTATAACTTACCGTATGTGTCTAACTCAGGATACCAACTGATATTAAAGTTGGAGAGGATGTTGTTATTACTGAAGATGATGTTATGTAACTTCTGGTTACTCTCATCATGTGACATAGTGGAATATATTCCGGTACAGAAATCCATATCTATCTGGTTAGTAGTCAGTTGATTACCACATAAGCAAGCGTTAATACCAGAACGAATTGCAGTATAGCTATGGAAAAATTGAATTTAGTAAAATGTTTGGCTTACTGGGCGACATCGGCAGTCAGGGCCTATTAACACTTGTGCGTTTAATGACGGTCGTACGACCGTCCACTGATGAATCAATCTTCACCCTCTGCACGCGCTTGATGACGCTATGCTACGTTAATTCTTCAGGCTATAGACGACTGTTCGCAAATATTATCTTATACTTAAAAGAAAAACCTTTAAGATCATAGAATACAAGAAATACCTTACCTACTTCGCATTATATTAACTTGTGATTCTGTCATCATGTTTACTCTTTTGTTCATTGAAATGTATGTATTATGCAAAGAAGAAATAAATATAAAAAATTATGAGTCTGTGGTATAACTTACCGTATGTGTCTAACTCAGGATACCAACTGATATTAAAGTTGGAGAGGATGTTGTTATTACTGAAGATGATGTTATGTAACTTCTGGTTACTCTGATCATGTGACATAGTGGAATATATTCCGGTACAGAAATCCATATCTGTCTGGTTAGTAGTCAGTTGATTACCACATAAGCAAGCGTTAATACCAGAACGAATTGCAGTATAGCTATGGAAAAATTGAATTTAGTAAAATTTTTGGCTTACTGGGCGACATCGGCAGTCAGGGCCTATTAAGCTTAAAGCACACTTGTCGACCGTCCACTGATGAATCAATCTTCACCCTCTGCACGCGCTTGATGACGCTGCTACGTTAGTTCTTCAGGCTATAGACGACTGTCTGACGATGCGTGTGTACCGGTTTCAGGCACAATATTGAGTTGAGATGAATAGTAGTTTTTTCAAGTTAGCTTGCTTTTTGGCTTTATACATTAACGAAATAGACATATGGAATATTTTTATCGTAAAATATTTATGAACGATTCATTGAAACAAATATGTACGGTATGGCGACAATATTATTAAGAGCTTTGTAGAGCTACTATCGATTGGTCTACGGGCTCAGTCTATGCAAGACATCATTACGATAATAAAGTGCATCTCACCTCACCTCATCTCATCTATATTATCTTACCGGTATCTTATTTTATCTCATCATACTGGGGCAGATGTAGGGGGAGGGTGCTACGGTCCGACCGCACCCCCCCCCCCACTGAATCTTATTTAAAAAATAATTGTATTGTTGATATTGTATTGCTTTATAATTGAAAATAACATACCAGTAAGATTTTAAAAGTATGGGAGTACAATTTCCGGGTACCCACCTCAGTCCCAATCATGGTGGGTCTGAGATGGTGTGATTCTCACGCACCCCCTACCGCCATATCCTGCATCAGCCCCAGTCATAATATAACTTACTGCACAATTAAAACACTTGATAAGCCTCACAAAGAATCTTAGTTCATAGAGCATTATTCCATCCTGCAACTGGAGAGTGTAAAATTAAATACTGGCTGTAAAAGAAAGTACTAAATAGGTATATAAATGTCAAAGTGAAAGCAGAGTATTACTTACGAATTTGAATTTCTCGCGCAGATATCACGACACTCTATGAAATCATCAGTCGCGTAATCGAACGTTCCCGGATTGACGTTCATTTCCCGTCCAAAAATATTGTCCTCATGACATCCAAATGAAGCTTAAAAAGTTAAATTCATCAAACTTAAAAAATAATAATACGGAATGTTGTATAAATCTATATAAGTAATTATGCCTATAGTGTTTATAATACAATAAAATTTGAGTGTTAGATTACATACGATTCATGGGTTATACTTATACTGGTGATGCCATTAGTTCAAACATTTACTACCGGTATTTAATATTTTCTGTGATACAATTAATTGTATTAACAGAATTAAAAATCAATACGGTATATATGTTGGTGTAGTTGGTTTGACTTTTATTTTCCTTGACGGAAAAAGTTTCCAATGCTTCCGTGGCAATAGTGTCCTAGACAATATTTTCCTAATTATGGTTATTTTGTTTTGTAAGTGACTGTTAAAACATTTCATAGTGTGACATTTTTTGGGTTGGGTCAACAATAATTTGATCAAATCTACTTGTTTCTCCGTAAAACACACTTCAGAAATGATCCCGATTACAGTACTTTTTGAAAGTACTTACACACTGTTAGAATCTGGACAGCCATAGAGTAAGATCGTAAAAATGTCTCTGAACAGGTCACGATCGATCCCTTATCAATACCAAAAGAGGGGTTTGTGTAACATAATGTCTTGGAGTCTCCATCGCTGTTTTCAAACAGCACGTCGTTATTAACAGAAGAAAAGCCTATAAAATCTCCGTAGCGGATTGTAAGACTTTCCGTATAATCCAAGCTTACTCGATGCTTCAATCCGTTGCCTTTGAAAGTGTTAATTTTATGTTTTCCAGTGACGAAAAATGTGCCATTAGTTGGTGCTCTCCGGAGTACAAGCAGTTGGATCATTCCATGGATGGTGGCAGGAGAAAACTCCCAACTCACAATCTTTCCAAAACAAATGCTGGGAATTGCATCAAAGACCACTACTGACCCGTTCTCACTAGATGTACGTGTGGTACTGACGGACCAGCCAATCATATACGAATCTGAACATGCCGAATCTGAGATATAACATAATCATATGTTACTAAAATGAATTGAAATAATAGCTAGATCTCGAACATGCGACCACTCGCTATCAAGGCAATATCATACCAATTAGACCGCAGAGACCTGTATGATATCGTGCAATATTATATAATTAAAAAATAGGCAACTAAATATTTTAAAACTGCAAAATGATAATTGTAATATAATTACAGTATATTTAGTCAAAACACCCAAACAGGTCTCTAGTTCGTTGGAACTTACCGTTGTAAATGGCTGACTCGGCAACGCTCAAACTACCAACAAGCTTTACAAAGGCAAAAAATTAGATATTATCATTATTCATTAATTTTGTTCTTTAAAAAGACAGAAGTAAAAAAGAAATTTAGAATGGGGAATGGAATCTCTAACATTTATGTAATGAGTTTTACAAATTCCAATCAACATATTTATCTTTGAATCAATCAATTAATATTTTAATATTATTATTATTATTATTATTATTATTATTATTATTATTATTAAGATAAAGAAACATCAATAAAAACAGTACTAACGATAATAATAATATACAGTACGGTAATAATAATGATAAAGTAATAATAATAATATAGTTAATACCATTTCTACTAATAATTGGTGTCATTGTTTTAAAAAATCAGAAATTACCTGAAATAAGTACAGGATTAGCATTTTAAAAGCTTCTTACTGCAATTTACAGGTAAGTACACTGAAATATGTCATTACGTAAATTACACCCTCAGTAACTGTAGGTCTTCTGATCTGCAATCGTTATTAAACATTAGCTTCAATGGCTAAATTATCCCGGTAGTGTTAACCAATCAGAATTGATTAGATTTAAGTTTGCGTCAGTCCTGCGCAAACTGGAACGTAGCATGTGGCAATATGTCTATATCTAATTGATCTGATATTGATAATCTGTCAAAATGTTGACGTTCTAAAAATTCACTTCACTGTTCATCCTCTACTATTATTCGAATAGATTAACTGTGGTATTAACGGCCTAAACGTATAAAATACACAATTGAATAGCTGTAAATGTGTATCATAGATATTATACACATAACATAGAGCAAAGAAACAAGTTTCTTTGCTCTATGACTATAATAGCTTATTATATTAATTATAAACTATTTTGTGATTCATTGTTCTTTTTTTTTTATTGTGACCAGACAGGAAATAATTTGCCATTATGGGATTTATGAGTTTTCTTGGCGGTCTGTAGGCCTACCTTTTTCATTAACTTCAGAATATTGTTAAATTTATCCGTCTGTTTGTATTTCTGATATGTCTTTTACCTGTTGCATTGTATTCATTGTTTGCAGTGGCGGATCCAGGGTGGGGGTCCAAGGGGTTCGGACGCCCCACTCTGTAAAGAAACGTAACAAAATACTTCTGGGTCCCGGCTTACAAAAGGCATGCTCACCTACCTAGGCATAGGTTGGCAGACCGGACAAACTAGGCTTAGCCCAACTAGCATTCAATTAAATACAATTAAAAACACTGTTTTTGGCTCGACGTCGTAATAATTTATGTACGAAAGTGTGTTCTTCAGGCCTATCGGTTCATCGATCTATAAGAAAGACTACGTGTCCAACTACTCAATATTGTTGAAAAAGAGGCCAATGTATTGACTTTATATCTTTTTATGGTATAGACCTAAGAATGAGATAAATTGACCTGAGATGTATAATTAAAGGTCGTTAAAAGACTCCTCAGAAGTCGGGAAAGCTCATTTCCGGCCATCTAGAAATCAAAATTTTCCCGGGGGAGGACCCTGGTTTGTTTGTCAAATAAAAAAATGATCATGCAAAAACTGAAGATCATTTTAACCTTGCCTACACCTATAAAACATTGCCGATCAGAAAACCAAACTGTAACAAAGTTAACGCGTTGCGGCGCTCTGGCGCTGGTGTAGAACTGCAAAAAGGAAAACAATGTAAAAACGTCAGCCACGACGGACAAAAAACTGTAAAAATGATCAATGTCGTAAAACGTGCAAGACCATTATTACTGTGCGGCACGAATTATAATGGTTGTTTCACACTGTATAGGCAATTTATGGCGCTTATACCCAAACACAAGAGACTTGTAATGAAATAATTAATGGAGCCATACTACCAAGTTCTCTAGTGGGCACAGTCCCTAGCCTGAAGGACACTTGAACCAATTTACTATTACCCATCATTCTTTACTACGGAGCTTTTTACACAACTTAAAAATTACCCTTGTCATACGCCTAACGATTCTTTAAGACACCCGAAACTAGCTAAAAAAATAATTTAACTAATATAAGTCGAATTTTTCTTATTTTGTATAGTAAACTTTAACGTGATTGGCCCAAAGCGGCACGCATGAAAACCTTTCAATAAAATACAAATTCCTGACTTAAAAGTATAGGCCACAATTCGAAGTGATTATTGACAATAAATAATACTTCTTATTGTACTTTTGATTCAACTTTTACATAGGCCTATGCATACCATATGTAAATGCTTGAGCAAAATCAATGTTTTTATAGTGTGTTGCCTCCAAATAGTGACACATTATTGACACAATCGATCAAATGTATTATGTATGTTTTCATCATAGTAACCCGAAGAAAAATAATTATTCAAAAGTCTTACTAAACTATTAAACATAGTTTAATTTTTGGACAATTTTTTTTTTTGTAATTGCTAGTAGGGAACGGAGCGCAGCTTGGATATTGTTATGAGGTCATCTGTTATTGACGTCGTACGCTCCTTCCGGTTTCAGTTTAGATGTTTAGCGGGGCCCGCCCAGGTGAGGATGTTATTAGATCATTTTAGATTAGCAAGTTCATGAGCACCTGGATCCCTGTTCATGGTTTTATCTTTATTTATACTTGGGTAATGACTCTCTGATCTGTCTCTGCGTTTTGGTTTCGTTGCAAGTACTTTTTACTCCCAGTTTGGTACATGATTGTGCTGTATGTGGTTTGTAATAGCAGATTTTGCATTATTGATGAATATGTTGTTGCTCTGGAATCCCTTGCCATTACCACCACCCCCCCCCCCCCACGTCCACGTCCGTGTTTGTTGTAACACATTTTTGTGTGATCATTGATGCGTGTTTGTAATGCCCTCCCTGTCTCACCGGGGTAAAAGTGTAGACAGTTTAAAAATTCGACTTCGTAAACTGAACCAGGAGTGTCGTCCATTTTAACACATGAAAGCCAGTTTTCCACTAGGCGAATTTATTTGCGCGAATCTATGCGTCGGTTCGCTTCCTGAGCTCTGATTGGTTGCGCATTTTTTCGCTTCGCAAAAACCCGATAGAAATGTGAATGCGCATGCGTATGAACCGACGCTTTCGATTTACGCGAATACAGTAAATTCGCCTAGTGGAAAACCGCCTTAAGGAGCTTTCGGTTTGTGCGACAAGACGCTAGAACGGAATCACTCATGCGTGACCGTCCTACCTGGCGTCCTACGTTCTCTGCATACGTAGATTTGGCCAAAATGCGTTCCAGAATCTATGCGTATGTGTAGTGAAACTTCGCGTAATGTTATTTACGAACTTTCAGATTTAAATTATCGTTGTCGTCCAAATTACTAAACTATAGATCTACAGTATAGACTGTCTTGTGAGAGAACTCAAGATGGTAACTTCGCAATCAAAACTTCCTTTTAGTTATTTAACGAATGATATGATATACAGTATATTGTTTAAAGAATTATTGCTGATTAATGCTGTAAACTTATAAGAAAATAAACTAGAATACACATCAAACGTGCGTAATTAATTTAATTAACAATTATCACAATCAAAAATAGTTTCATATTGGGTACAAATTGAAAAAATGGAATCTATATATTATATATTAACGTAAAACTAAATTGTTGACGTCAGAGCGAAAGCTCTCTACTCTTTTGAGCAACGTTTTATAATTAGGCCAATTTTTCAAATTATCTTATCGCTTTTTATTCGTAATAGTAATTGCCCTTTTGCCTTTGAAGGCAGGATAATTTTATAAGTATGTGTGTAATTAAAAAACAAAAACATTTTAATAATAAAAGTTGTTTGGAAAAATACAGCAGATTACAAAATACAACAAAAGCATAATATATTGTTCTTGTTTTCCCAAAAAAGAGAGACTAATATAATGTATATCACCAAGCAACAACAATAAATATATATACAAATTTAATTAATTAGTTGACGTGAAACAACTAATAGTCAATACTGAAACCTTTGGCAAAAATGTCCACAATATTATCAAAACAGAAGAAACATTAATATAGTTAAAAGCCTTTGATTTATAATGTCTTGCGTCTCCAGAGGCGGATCCAGAGATGTCCAAGAGGGGGACCGAAAGTGGAACTGATTGACATAATACTACCCTAGGGGATCCGGGGACATGGCCCTGATGCTGTTTGAGCGATCAATTTGTTCTTTTTCTTTCTTTCTTTCTTTCTTTCTTTCTTTAATTCTTTCTTTCTTTTTGTTTTACCTTCCAAAAAAATCCACCCCTAGTCTCAAGAGAAACATAGTATGGACTTAAAAACCAAATGCTGTCGCTGTAAGTTCGCCAGCCGTCTACAATTAATGATCATGTGTGTGGAAAAAAACTAGTAATTTAACCAGGTTAAATTACACTGTTCCCTGATTTAACAAACTATATATCGAATGTTATAGTAAGAATAGCCTAAAGGGCTTGGTACAAAGTCACACACAAGCAAATATTTAGCTCGTCAATATCTAAACAATACAAATTGGTACAATCTATTGTACCTTGTAAAGTACAATTATTCCTAAAAATAAATTCTAAGCTGATCAAAACAACAGGTCAGTTGAAGTACAATGTTATTTTATATCACTGTTAATAAGTATAAGAGAAATAAACTTTCAGAGTCAGATCAGTTTATCACTTTTTTTGGTATATCTGTTCTGGGACTTTCCACTTAAAAATAAATTCTAAGCTGATCAAAACAACAGGTCAGTTGAAGTACAATGTTATTTTATATCACTGTTAATAAGTATAAGAGAAATAAACTTTCAGAGTCAGATCAGTTTATCACTTTTTTGGTATATCTGTTCTGGGACTTTCCACTTAATGGTCCTCATATCCATACCCTACTCCGAATTGTCACGAAAATTTAATCATTTCTTCATTGGACCATGACAAACTATTCTGATTGGTAAGTTTTTGAGATATTTTTTGGGATAAACGTCTGAGGGTAGAAATTTAAATGACCAAAATCATGGCCTTTGGTTTAATCTTTCGATGCCTTCAAAAAACAATTGAAATGCCAGCTTTTTCAGAGAATCAAGCTACGCACAGTTAGCTAGCGCTCTGAGATTTTCCTGTAGAGAGCACTTTAAAAATGCTTGTTTACTATTATTATTATTGAATAAAAACAGAAATGCAGAAAAATATATATATTAACTACACAGATGCTTTTAGGTGGTGAAAATTATGCGGTTTGTGTTATTCATCGGAATTCCCAGTTCTTCTGATTTCTCGTGTCGGATGAATTCATTAAGTTTATCAACCATTAATATCAACTTCTGTTGCATTGTGTCGCATTCCCTTTGCATGGGCTCAACTCCTTAAAATGAGATATAATAATATTAATAATACCAACAATTATATATATATATATGTGGGGTCAGGGGAAAAGGCCCAACAGGGCAGGGCTGGGGCTGTGTTCCCGGAGCTCACGCATTGTATTGGCATAGATGAACCTATTTAATGGATTTCTGAGGAGAAAATCAGACAAAAATTCTGCTATACAAGTTTGAAGAAAATCACTTTTCCAGTGGATTTCCAACTCAGGCTTAACGCAAGTTTTAACCACAGTGTGGTAAATCATGGTGTCTCACAGGATTTGTCAGGTCCCTGGAATTAAAGTGCAAGCATTTTCCCAAAAGCTTCCAATCCAATTCTACACCAAGCACAAAATCCAGTCTATTGGATTTTAATTTTCTATAGCTACACGTAGATCACATCCAAGATCTTAACTTGTTTCTTTACTGGACGTCACAAATCATTGAAAATTACTTACCTTCAATGTAATTATACTTCTTCCGAGGTACTTTAATGCGTTTTTCTTTGAAACCTGTCCAGAGCTTAAACCGATAGACCATAAAGTCGACAATCTCAAGCTCGTTGTTTAGCCTCTCGTTATCTTCTCTGGTTCGTGAAAAGGCCTCATTGATTATCGTCAAAAACAGATTCATTAAAACAAACACAATAGTCATCATGAATGAAAAGAAGAAAACAGCTCCGAGAACACGATTTTCTTCTTGCATGGCCAAGAAATCAAATTTACCTTTTGAAAAAAAAAAATTTAAACTATTGATTCTTATCACAATGTCGTATCATTAATTCATTTTTTGTTATTGATACATTGACAAAATTACGATATATATATATATATATAAACATTGCCTGACCATTATTGATATTAGGCTGCGGAGACTATATATATATATAGAACTACCAGAGCATACCGGTACTTTATAATTGCACAACCTGCCTATACTAGCAAAAAAAAATTAAGTAAATGTAAGTTAAATGTACTAACTGGTTCATTGTTAACTTGATTCTCTGGTAAATTGGTACTGATTAGTTTTAGGATAGTTCATGGGTTATATTCTTTATGAGCTTTGAGACGATTTCTAATTGTATAAGGCTCTATACGAGTCGATTTCCATTCCAGTCCTAAAGTAATCGACATTCGGACATATTTATTTTGTTTAACCGTGTTCACTCGAGCTGTGAAAGCAGCTACCTCATTCGACTAAATTGGTGGTAGCTACCGTGTGTACGCTGAACCGTGGACGTCTCTTGGTGTCCCCGGTTCAATTTTCATCGCTGCTTTCCTTGTGTTTCAGCTGGAGAGCTGAAATGCAAGTTTCAAAAGCGCACCGTCTTTCAGATGAGACGCTTAAGCCGTTGGTCCCGTATGCAAAATGGACCATGGGTCACCAGAAGGACCCCACTGGAAATGAGTCTCAGGACTTTCGTGGGTTTCTTGAGTTTGGTTTGTATCACACTGAAGAAAACCATACCACCATCCCGTAAATATATAGTTATGGAATAGGTAAATGATAATATGTAGTACATTAGCAATTGTTTTTGTTTACAGTTGTTGCCTTCTTCGGAAGATTTTCTGTATATATTTTGTTGTACACATTTTTAACCTCAATATATTATTAAGCCATCATATCTGACGTATATATAGTTAACCAGCAAAACAGAAAACGTTATTATAACATTGTTGTCAGGTATGTCAGAAAATAAAGTTAAAACAACGTTTAGTATACCAAAGTGTAAGGTTTTTATAACCTTACACTGATTGTTAGCTGAATGCTAAACATTCTTGAAGAGAGTTAATATAAAATTACATTCAATACGTACCAAGAAGTGTTGCAAAGAGAGATTCCAACGTTGTTATGAAGCTACTATAGTCGTTTAATGTTGTACTGAACAAGAGGTACCCACAAGATGCATATGCAGCGAAGACGATCATAAATACCATCAAAAACATAATAAGCTCCAACCAACAGGAACCGATTGTATTGCTTAGCATTAGCATGCGCCTGTTGAACCTAAGCAATTTCAAGAACTTTGCCGTCGAAATGAACAGAATAAAGCCAAGTATGTAGTAATACATCTACAAAATAACAATAATTATCAAATAGTAAGGTTTTCTATGAAAGCAGGCGCATTTGTTTGTGATGTAGTCCCTTCATCTTCAAAAATAAGCTCCAAAAGTATTGCAATGAACAACACTTGACAAAAACAGTTGTATGCCCATATATAGACATGATGTGCCTATATATGGTCATGATGTGATGTCATCATGACCATATTTATATTTAGGCATGTCATGTTTTTTATATTCAATTCAATTCAATGCAATTTTTTCCATTAAGCCTGTTTTCCATAAAATCGCTACAAGATATTGCCGATAGCTTTCCATGATGCTGATTGGTCAGTCGAATCAGGGAGCCTTACCGATTGCGTCGGGACTGCTACACAATACAATGATTGCACTGAAAATACTGTAGGGAGAGTGTAGCGATTTTATGGAAACAAGACTTCAGAGATTTTACTACCGTATACAAAACTCCGGAAAGGTGCTTTAATTAATATGTGAAGAATATTTGTTTGTAAAATAATTTACTTTATGAATTCCAAAGTGATTTGAAAAAAACGCAAAATTGTTGTTATTCCCTTAAATTATTTTTATCAAAACACACACACAAAACATGCTTGAACAATAACTTTCGATACAATCGACTACCGGCACTTTATTTTTTGTAAAACTGAGTAAGAAACAGTATGGGTTGCGTTGGTTGTATGAAAAATAATAGTATAACATGTCTATTTCAATCATGCTTCACACTTTTATAACATAAAAAATACTAGTTATTCAAATTAATCTTTTTAGTTTTGCACTATTTGATTTGTAACTACATAACCGTGACTTTTTGGGGGCAATTGGGGCCGGGCGAGTAATTTTTGGAGGGGGGTGTGATGTGATCTTTGTAATTATATATAAATTGTTCATACTTTTACATAGGAGGAAGTGATGAAAAGAATGCAATGCACATCATTATATTGAGGATGAATTTTAACATGTGTTAATCAACCATCTCATACTTTAACTGCTCTTGCCTAAGTTCAATAATAAATAATCTATCACAGAGCTATAATTAGTGTGCGGAATAATCATTCTCTTCACGAACGTATTTATTACATAATGGGTTAAATTGTTTGTATTTCTTGATTTCATACATACATTTGTGCAAACAAAACTAAGATAGCGCTTATATTAAAAACAATTTACATACTTGTTCCCAGCTGGCAAATATCTGAAAGTTGATAAACTGACTTATATCCTCTTCTCTTGATGCTTTCAGGCGAACGCCAAAAATGTAGCGATTTATGTACGATATCAAGGCCAGTATAGATAAGATTAATACGGATAGCTCAATTAAGTTGCTTGGTTTCTTAAAGTATTTTTTTCTTTCCCGCCTAATTGCTGACACTTCCTTAGATAGGAAAAGAAGTATGAAGAGGCTGAACACCACCTCGCATATAATGACAAACAGTCCTAGAGCGCCAAGGTATTGATCTAGGAGTACTACTTGAAAATAATAGAATGTCACTGCACCTATAACATAAAATTAAATATAAAAAAAAATTATAAATAAGCACGTCAACCATCGTTTTAACAGCACATGAGTATGTGAATGGTGAACGTATTTATAATTAAGCCTATCAAGTGTGTATCAATAGATGTAAGTAAAATGCATTATGTTTGCAAACATACTTTTTGTTTAAATTTGTGTACTTGGCAATAAACATAGGCAACATGTTACAGTTATACAATCAGGTATTTTAGACTAAAAAGTCTTAAGAATCAGATTAATACAACCTTTTTTCTGGGATATATGTGTGTTTTATTGTAATTCTAATTTCAATTAGTTATAAAATTAATGCCCTGATAATTGCTTAGCACAATTCATCCTCTATCACCCAGCACAAGTGACATAAAGCAATATTTACTTTAATTCATGAGTAGGCTGATAATGCATACAGGTATGTACAAATTACCTCCTGTTGGCGGGAATTCAACAAGCATGTATGACACGCCGAATAAATTTGTAGGCGGGTTGTAGACTGCAAACTCTAAGAAAACGGCCCGTGTGTATTGGTCGACCCATGTAGATTGTCTCAGGTATTTAGCAGTTTGTTGAGCAGTTGATTCAGTTTTTCCTAGGTTAGCAACATATCCACCTCCTCCGTAATACGAATACATCCCCCACATTAGCAGGTTCTCTAGTTCGTACCAACCCTTGAATTTCCAAGCATCTTTGTAATCAAAGTCACTTTGCACTTTATTTAAAAAGCAGAAATTGAGTAAAATAGGTTAATTTACAGGAGCACACACTATATCAATTATAAAAATTTAATTTTACATCACCTGCAGATGAGGCTTAAGTAATGGATCTATGCACATTATAATATTACTGTGTGTACAGGAAGCAAGTCAGTTCAGAAAAGAGTAGAAAATTACCACTCTTTTTACTGGAAAATACACTTTCTACTCTACCATCAAATGAATTATTTCCTATACAGTGATATTCGATTTTAACAATATTTGGCATAAATATAGGCCTATAGGCTTATTATATCAAGTCAAATCACTTTTTGATGTCCATAATTGTTGGTTATTATATGTATTTTCATAGGATTAATGTTAGATTAAACATAAAAATAGCAACAAAACCAAAGTTGAGCATTAGGCCCTACCCGTTTTGTTCAACAGAATCCAGCCTTCCATGAAGTCTCTTTCTTCTTCGGATCCAAAGCTGTATGGCGGCTTACATGTAATATTAAGGCTCTCTACTGTGCTTGATGTTTGACAGTAATCTATCAAAGTTTTATTTATATGATATATATATTATTAAAATTTAAATAAAAAACGTAACAAAACTAAAATTAAATACAGAACAAGCACGAGACCTTTCTAAATGCTGTTAAATTCATGCTCCATCAATCACTCTTTTCAAATTTAATCAAATTAATAAATACACATTAAAGTTCAAAGTTCATTTTATTTGTCATATAATTTTAGTGAATAGAGTACATAAAATTTGCTTTCGCGGTACAGTGTAATAAAAATATAGTATACTATAACATAAAAATACAAAACACAGATTGCATAGAATATCACCAAAGGGTATAGAATTGCAAGACCTCCGATTGCTCTCATTTTGTATGCACACAATGAAACGTAAAGTACTACCACGACATAGGGGGAGCCCTATTCCAATTTGAATTGAGTTCACTCGAAAGTAGTAATTTGCCGGACACGCACCCTCGTGATAATACTATTTGACCTCTAGCAGTTCTATACTCTTTGACAGCACACACAAACTATTAACAAATTATTGCGTTTTTATACAAACCTTTTTGAACCCTGACTTGTTGCAGTCTAGCAGTACTAAGTAAAGACGACGATCTATCAGCAACAAGACGTTCGATTTCATAGAGCTGGTTTGGTGTCCCATTGTAACCTTCTCTCGAGTAAAGACTCGGAACAAGAACCTCATCCAAGTATTCCCAAAAACTCTCCCGAGAGTAAATCTACGAATAAGGTAGGTTTACAGTATTAGTAACGTACACATACGCTATCAAATACACCTAAAGAGGGAGGGGGTCGTGGGATAATTGGAACTCAATGGAAACAAGGTAATCTGAAATTAGAAACCTTCAATCTGTTGTGCAATATTTATACTGAAAAATTAATGGCAATCAATTCAACACCGGTCGGACCGCTTCATCATAGGTACTAGTGTGGCAATCTATCGGCCGAATTTGCACACCGGCCGGACCGCTTCCAGTCAACTGGGCACAATTTGACTCACCTCACTCTGGCCTACTGTCAATCCGCTCAAGTCCTCTTGGCCTAGCCAAACAAATCCAAACGATCCGCCAGAGATGGCTCTGTTGGCAGTTGCGGCAGTAAAATATATAAATAGAATTTTCATATCTGCACCTTACTTCCGTTAAGCACCAAATTTGAGCAGGACAGAGATACATGTAATTTGTCAATGTGTAAAATCCTGAAGTAAATCGGTCCAGTAGGTTTTCAAAGTTATGCACCAGAAGGACACACACCAAACACAGACAGGCACACAGATGCGCGCTATTAACATACTCTCCGGGGAGGCGAGGGTAATGATTAGGTCTCTTACTTAAATCTGATGATCGTTTGAGTTTTTTCTTCCGTCGTTGCTTTCAATCTGTCTATGTTGTTTACTGAATGGCACTGAATTTTTTTCATATAATACAAATTTCACTTAAGCTGCTGCAGCAAGGTATTTTTTTTTTCATTATCTTTTATTTCATTTTTATTATTTGATTTTTATTTACTTAACTTACCACTCAGCATCGTCATTACGAATGTCGCTAAGTTAGTTACACTTTCCTTAGTCGATGTACATTGACTGGCGCCACCAGGAAACCCCGCTCCGCCATCTTGGATGGTGGGGTCGAGAGTAAGCAACCCCTCACCACGGTTTATGTTTTCCTTTGTTTTTCTTATCCACATAGATAGTTCTACTTTTAACATGGGTGGCGCCAGTCAAAGTACATGGACGAAAGAATGTAGTAATCAACCAAGCCACAATCGTACTGATAATGCTGACTGGTAGTCAGCAAAATTGTTTACATTTAAAAAAAATTGAGAAATGTCTCATTTAAAAGGAAATTAAAATCAAATAACAAAATGAAAAACGATTTTCAATCATTTGTTTTATTATTATTGTTGGATAAATAATTATTTTTAATTTTAACTCTTTACAAACCTTGTAAAATGGCTTTTTACCATGGTAATCAGCATTAATATACGCGTCAACCATGGATTTCTGCATGCTACTTCCATCACTACTGATATTACCAAAAGTAACAATGATCAGTATAAATAGGAACACCAAATACGTCGTGATTTCTTTCAGTATCTTGTGCATCTGAAGGTCTTTTTGTCTGTAAAGAAATTAAAAAAAAAATTGATATAGCACATTACAACATGTCAGCACCTTTTGCAAGTGTTTGTGTATCTAAATAAGGTTACACGCACCCGTGAATTCCAAATGTTTCATAACAGTCTTCACACAAATAGAATTAAAAACCAAAATATGAGTCAACAAACAGGCAACAGCAGGCCGTGAAGTTGCCATTAAAAAGGATCCATGTTTTTGAAGTTACCTCTCTCTCTTCAAATTCTCTATTTCATCAGAATCAGGAGGAACCGCATTGGCCAACGCGGCTTCGCGTTCACTTCTTAAAGCGTCATCTTCGTCAGTACCTCTATTTGACATGTTTTGGTGTAACCACTCTTCGTCCTCTTTTAACTCCGGTGTTTGGCAATCTTCCTCTTTATCTGGGCTCTTGATAACCAGTGAGTAGAAAGTTGCCAGTAGTATCACCTAGATTTAGGATTAAAGAGTTCAAAATATATATATATATGTGACAAAGACAAGCCAAACCAGTAACTCGTCGCAAAAATCGATTTTGAGTTATTAATACAGTGTTAGAGAGTAAAATAATAGCTATAAAATGGTAAAAAAATCATTCAAATCGGACATTTCCTTATGAAGTTACAAGTGTTTAAACATACAGCTGTATAAAGAACAATATATGAGAAATGAGCCTTCAAAGTTTATGATTTCAGGCATTACTCATGCAGAAACTATCATCAAATCCTTAAAAAGTGTTGTTTTAACATTGAAAATGGGGAAAATAACAGCATAGAATGATTTATAGATATGTAAAGATTAGTTTAGTGCAATAAAATAGATTTTTTTTAATTTAACATTCCAACATGTTTTGGCCATTTTCTCTGAAACACGATTTGCAACGAGTGACTGGTTTGGCTTGTCTTTGC